>NW_024718979.1:0-13193 GCF_018991925.1 Homarus americanus | reverse complement strand
GGAGCCACAGGATATCACTTAAAGAGAGAAATATACGACATCAACGTTTTGCAGGATAACACTCTATTTTACGTGTAATTAGCATAGTATTGTGGAAATAGAGTGAAATTGATTTTGAATGGTGTAGATGTGAAGGGCGGTTGTGGGGGCCTGGGGTGGGGGACTTAAACGGGACTTAGAAGGGCGCAAGAAGCAGCAGGAGCCAGGGAGGCGACCTTATTTTCAGTCAGGTTCATACACAAAGAAATACATCAGATTCATTGACAGTACAGTACACATTTACCAGTGTGGGCTAGCCAATTTGGGATAAAGAGCAAGAATGTAATATCCTCAATGAAGTAATGACATAGTTCAAGATACAATAAGTGAGGTGGCCTGAAGTCTTTGACAGTGTCCCATTCAATAATATAGTAGTGCTTTAAAGGTGTATCACCAAGTTTACATGCTGAGTGTTCCTTTATGGGTACAGCGTTACTAACTAGCCAGATGTGTCTGTATCCTAACCTAATTCTGGCCACGACTACATCACACAGGCAGGCAGGAGCAAGTTGTTTGGACACTCTTCCTAGCCCCCTTGGTCCCTGTTCACCTACCTACTGTAGCAGTAAGTAGGTACCTGTTGTAAATCGAAAGGTTGCCAATTCGTATTCAGGGAAAGTTGTTGGAGCTTCTAAACTTGAACTGACACAATCCGAGGAGTGGTGACCTGAGGATCACAGACACTATCTCTCCCACTACAAATCCCTTCCTAACCTCCTGCTCCTTCCTATGTCCTCCCAAAATTGAACCATGCTATCGCAAAGGTAATAATACAGGTAGAGACAACAACATATTTTCCTATTGTCTTATTATATATTAATAACAGAAACGCTGCCGCCATCCCGGAGGCTTTACATTGTCTCACTGTTCATTCCCTCCACAATTCTTCCTCTTACTTCTTCTTCTTCTTCTTCTTCTTCTTCTTCTTCTTCTTCTTCTTCTTCTTCTTCTTCTTCTTCTTCTTCTTCTTCTTCTTCGTCTTCTTCTTCTTCTTCTTCTTCTTCTTCTTCTTCTTCTTCTTCCATCAATACTTTATTAACGGTGTATGTAAGTTTCACCATGTTTTGCACTACAGCGGTAGAGCAAAGTATATTTTGTTAGCAATAAACCAAAAGCATATTTTATGGCCTAATCATCACTACATAGAACACCACCCATAAAGCATGATACTAGTAGACCACAAAAACTGCTATAAACCCCCAAAACATATTTTATTGCCTAATCATCACTACATAGAACACCACTCATAAAGCATGATACTATTAGACCACAAACTGCTATAAACCCCAATAATATACTATACTAGTGACTCTAATTGTGTTACCCAATATTATACGAAATAATACTATAAAACATAATAATAAACACACTAATAGTGTATATTAGTTGAATGCACAATCTGATGAGAAGTCAAAAAAAAAAAAAAAAAAAATAGCAACAACCTAGAAAGAGTGTAGAGTATTTTTGTGCAAACTATTATACTAGTAGATGGTCTAAGATAACTGTATGTGAAGGAAAAGGTGTGCTCTCCACTCAAACTTTCTTTTTATGAAATCTCCTACTCCCCAGCTGAGCGGTACGCCCAATGGGAAACAAAACGTGGCACATAACACGCCGCCCGCCAGCTCTGGCTCGGTGAATAGGAATCAGTAATCGGGCGGAGTATAAACAACACCGCCGCCAATGTGCTCCTCCCATCTCTGAGGAAATCTGGCGGGCAACTTAGTATTATATTAGCATGTAATAATAATAACAATAATAATAATAATAATACTACTAATACTACTAATAATAATAATAATAATAATAATAATAATATTAATAATAATAATATTAATAATAATAACATGCAATTTCATTTTATAACACATACTAACAAAATAGTGTATAGCCTACTATACTTAACTATAATAGGTTAGGTTGCGTAGGAGGATCTAAAAAGTACAGTAGTATACACACACACACACACACACACACACACACACACACACACACATACATATAGACAACAAACTAAATTAGAAACCACACGTCAGTGAAGTTATCAAATCCTCCAGTTTCCGTCTCCACCTCCTACGCCGACTCAAGTCCCTCGGTGGTCCTGCACACGAGCTCCTCAGTGTTTACACAACATCCATACTTCCCAAGCTCACCTATGCCTCCTCCACCTGGTCTTCCTCCCTAAATGCCACACAACGTAAACACCTCGAAAAAGTGCAAAAGAGGCCATGCAAGATTATTCTCTACCCTTCCTACTCCACATATCAAGAAGCGCTCAACACACTGACCCTTTAGACTCTCACTGACCATCACCACGACCTCATCTGCAAATTTGGTAAGAAGCTTCTACACCATCCCCGACACCGGCTCCTACTACCCCCTGAGATCCCTAGTCCGAGAATTGCTCTTCGACACCACAACCGCATCCAGCCCAGCCCATACGTGCACGAACTGATCGCTATAAGAACAGCCCAGTCCCAACCATTGTAAAAATTATCGATAACTTGTAATAAATCAGTGTACTCACTCCCAGTAAACACTACTCCTTGCACTGTCACTATGTTGAAATGAACTGTAGTTTGAGCTTTTCCCCAGCTAGTTATTATATGTCTTATTTGTGTCACTCATGTTACTTGTATATTATTTGTAATTCGTAACCCATTCCTCAAATATGTAACTGTATATTTTCAGTCTTCTGGCTGCCAAGCTCTTTCAATAAACCGTTAATTATTATTATTATTATTATTATTTATATGTTGGCCCATACCAACTCACTCCCCTGAACCCTCCTCCCCAGCGGACTATCAACAAGTTCTTGCCATAAGGTACTATTTCATTTGGCCAAGGAATGGAACCAGTGATGAATAGTGGTGAACAGTGCTTAACTCAGTGAAAAACAACTCGGCAGTTGAGTCTTACCCAAGCTAGCTAACCACCTTCACACAGTGAGGTCCCAGGTACCCAGTTATACTTCCCCTGAGACTCCACGATAGAGATGCCTGGGACCACACCTCACCCACTTGAATGAGTGAGTCATGTCGACCACGTGGTGTCCCCAAGATGCTACGACAACACGTAGTGAATGTTTTGCTACAGCATCATCATGTGAATTTCCTCATAACACCATCTGTGAGGTAACTGCTACATCATCAGGCCCCTCATAACGCCATCTGTGAGGGAGTTACTACACTACGTGTCTGGTGTTCAACATCTCACCTTACATGATCTACGCGTGCAAACATTAATCTGTATGTTCACTGTGTGCTCCTTCACCTTTCTCTAATGAGGGCTTTTGTTAAACCACCAATTTATGATGTACTAAGTCATTTGTGTCCAATGTATACTTTCGAAAAGCCCTTGTTTGGGGAAGGTAGGAGAGAGTAGTCGTCATTATTGTCCAAGCTACATTATTTATTTCTATATATAAGTAATGCAGGCTGGTTTTTAAATACCTCAATCCCCTAACGGTGCCGTTTGTATATTAAGAAATACCGAAGCCATACAGTACAACACCAGCGAATATGAAGTATCACTGTAACCGGCAACTGTTACTCACTCATACCTACATACATATAGAGAGTCTTTACAGAATGATAGCAGACACGAGGAAGACGAACAACAAGAGGAGAAGAGTTAGAAGAAAATCAACTTCAAGCTAAGAAGAAGAATACCAAGACATTTCCTACAAACAAGAAAACAACACACACAATCAAGCCGACCAAACACTGAGAAACCATGGCGGAACCCAACATGCACCGGACGCTTGACCTGACTCTATCCTGCCGCATCCAGGCGAGTTGCTGCTTAAAGTCCCTCACGCAAGCGCTGTTTAGCCACTGCACCTATTCTATCCTCCTAAAATTCACTTCAATCCCCCCTGCCACTAGCATGTTATGTATGTATGTATGTATGTATGTATGTATGTATGTATGTATGTATGTATGTATGAATGAATGATAACTGCAACTTTGTGTATTAAAACTCATTACTCTTAACGAAGTAATATAGTGCGTGGTTATGTTATGTCATGTTAGGATAGATTATAAACTACATTGGGTTACATTTCGTGAGGTTCGGTGACGCTACAGGAAGTTAGGTGAGGTACCTGGAGGTTAGGTGATGTTGACTGACTGACTGACAATTATTAGGAAGTGGTTCCAACACGTTCACACACAACCTATACTCATACCACAAGTCCAGAATTAGAGAGGATCATGTTATTGGATATATTTTCAACGATTTACTCAGTGTCTAACCAACTCTTTAGCGATTTAAATGTGGACCTAAAATTAGGTCCGTATATTTGTTTGTCGTGGTGGTGGTGGTGGTGTGCGCCCGTCCATCAGGTTGATTAACCACCAAAACCATAAAGGGTGCGGCCCTGCCGTTTCAGGGCATACACCACATCCATGGCGGTGACGGTCTTCCTTTTTGCGTGCTCGGTGTAGGTGACGGCGTCACGGATGACGTTCTCCAGAAACACCTTGAGGACGCCGCGGGTCTCCTCGTAGATGAGGCCGGATATACGTTTAACACCTCCACGCCGAGCTAGACGACGAATGGCGGGCTTGGTGATACCCTGGATGTTGTCACGAAGCACCTTACGATGACGCTTGGCGCCACCCTTTCCAAGTCCCTTGCCTCCTTTGCCTCGTCCAGTCATGTTGTTGTGGTTGCTACTACAGGTGGTCCTGGTGTGGCTTCGCCTAGAAAGAACTAGAAAAATGCTAGTGACAGGGGGGAAGGAGGTTCAGAGGAAGAATAAAGATAGGATGGAAGTGAATTTTAGAAGGAGAGAACAGGTGCAGTGGCTAAACACCGCTTGCGTGAGGGGGTAGGCAAAATGCCCGTGAGGGTGCAACAACAACAATCAGGACGAGGCAGAGGGAGGGCGGGAGCAGGTCCGGGCAAGCAAAGGGCCAACGCGGGTGTTCTGATTGTCGTCCTAGCAGGCAGTGTTGGTAAAACGTAGGAAGAACCGCCCCGCCACGGCGGCGGCGCAAGCCGAGAAACGCAGGTGGACGGACGCACAGGCAGCACACGATCAAATCAAACAGAGAAGGTGAAAATATAGAAATTTGCTAGTCGTAGGGTTGTTTGGAGAGAGATGAAGGTAAAGTCTTTGAGCTATGTCAAAGAGGAACGGAGCGAGTTGGAGGAAGGGTTTTTTAATCTTTGAGCTTGAAATGTCAAAGTATTCATAGTAAGGAAGGATGAGCGTATCGTAGGAGAGTTTTTAGTAATAGCGGCAGACAGATTTGAGCTTTTTTGTCAAATTATGAACGGAGACGAGAATGAGATATAGGTTGAGTGGTTTCAGTCTAGAGTTAGGTCAATTTTATTAAGAATTGGATGTCACAGACGTTGGGTATGTTTGATTAGGTTCTGAGAGTTGTGGGTCTTTTAGCTATGTCAGAGAGAAATGGAGAGAGTTGGAGGAAGAGTTTAGAATCTTTGAGTTTGAAATGTCAAAGTATTCGTAGTGAGGAAGGATGAGTGTATCGTAGGAGAGTTGTTTAGTAATGGCAGGAGGCAGATTTGAGCTATGTCAAATTGTGAACGGAGATGAGAGTGAGATATAGGTTGTTAGGTTTCAGTCTTGAGTTAGGTCGATTTTGGTAAGGTGGCTTTGTCTGGCGGGGGGGGGATGTTGTGTTTGGAGATTGGTTGAGGGAGGGGGGGAGTTTGTGTTTGGGGATTGATGGGGGTGGCGGTTGTATGTTAATTTAAGGTGAATTAAAATTGCTTAAGGGGGGTTGTTGTGTGAGTGTGTATGTGTTTGCATGTAAATGTAAGGGGAGAGAGGGAGGGTTAGGATAATGTTATAAGGTCAGGTATGGTTCGGTTGTCGGGAGGAGGGGGGAGGAGAGGAGAGGAGAAGGGAGGCGAAAGGGGGAAAGGGGGGCTTTGGAGGTTCTTGGGTTAATTTATGGTATGGTAGGATTTCTTAGGAATGATATGTTTTGTGTTGCTAATGAATAGTTGTATTGCGTCATATGTTTTTATTTATTTATTTATTTATTTTATTTATTTATTTATTTATTTTTATTAGGAGGGTCAAAGGGGCTTGTTAGAAAGGTCGGGTATATTAAGTTTTTATTTTGGGAGGATTGTAGGTATCGATTTCTAAGAGGGGTTGTGAGTAAGGTTGGGTGGGTTAAGTTTTTCTTTTGGGAGGATTGTAGGTTTTGTTAGTGGTTGGCAGAGTTGGGTTAATTATTGCATTCTCTCTTTCTTGCAGGTATTGTGAGTTCTGGCCCCATTCTTGAGGGAGAGGGTTTGTGTACAGGTACATTGCACCCCTCCCCGACCTTATTGGCTAAGAGAGGCGTTCAATGTCGTCTGCAATTTGGTACCGTTTTTATTAGGTACACCTCTCCGACCTTATTGGCTAAGGGAGGTGCCCATAAAACAGTGTTGGTAACATTCTTGAGGGAGAGGGCTTGCGTAGGCACTGTGGAACTCTCACCAACCTCATTGGCTAAGGGAAACGTACATGTCATTTGAGTTAGTATGGGATGGGTAAGTTAGGTATTTGTTTTGGGAGGAGTGATAGGGTGTGGTTAGTTAATGGTAGAATGGTTATTTTTTATTTTGTGTGGGATTGCTAGTAACGGCTGGGTATGTTAGGTTTTTGTTTTGGGGATTGTTAGGTTTTTTTTTTTTTTTTTTTTTTTTTTTTTTTGGGTGGGGAGTGTTAGTGCAGGCTGAGTGGGTTAGTTTTTTTTTTTTTTTTTTTTTTTTTGAGTGTCTTGAGTTTGAGTTGGTGGGGTTTGGAGTGAGGGGGGGGAGGAGAGAATTGGTCTTAAGTTAGGTTAGGTTGATTGGGTTAGGTTAGGTGGGAATCGTTGGGTGTGGGCTGAGGAGAGGTTAGGTTGATTTGGTTAGGTTGGGTGGGAATCGTTGGGTGAGGGTTAAGGAGAGGCTAGGTTTTAATTTGGGGGGAAATTGTTGGGTGTGGTTATAGGGAAGATATTAATACAAGGGAGGTGGGAGGGGAGTGTTTGGTCTGTTTAGTACTTAAAGATAGAAATTCTGAGGTGCAGGGATGAGGTCTAAATTGTCGAGTGACTGTGAGCGTGGTGGTGGTATGAGTGTTGTGTATGCAAGTGAGGGAAGGGCAGTTACGTGACTGTGTGTGGGGGAGTCGGGAGGTTGAGGGGAGTGTGCGAGGTTCGTGTCGGGGTTGATTTCTGTTTCCTTTGGGGTAGTGCCGTATAGGTTTACTTTGATTATTGATTTGGTTGGATGAGTGTATTGAATAATTTTTTTGCTGTCAGGTGTATAGGGAGACAGGGGGGAGGTGTTCTTCCTCTTTGGTCTAGGGGTCTTGACCACTATTTCTGTGGGGGGAAGGGCTGCCATTTTATTCTTGGGAGTCTGGGGTGTTAGGGGAGGATCGGGTTTGGTTTGGGTGTTCGTGGTCCGGGAGTTCAACGTAGTCAAGTGGGAGAAGTCGGGTGTAGGCAAGGTCGAGGTGGAGGGGCTGGTATGTTTTGGACTGATTACTTTGGGGGGTGAGGTAATGGTAGAATGGTGAGATAAGTCAGGTGTAGGCATGGCAGAAGTGGAGGGGAGGAGGGAGACAGTGGATTCTCTGGGGGGTGGGGGGGGCATGTTGGTACGGTCGGAGATGGGGGCAGTGGGGAAGATGAGGTCGGGACCGGTTCTGAAGGAGTCAGGAATGTTTATGGTAGGGAGGCCGTTAGCCTTCAAACCCTCAATTACCAGATTTAGAAAAAGTGATCTATTACCGTTGCTTAGGGAATGTGCCAGAAGTATGATGGTGGTGATTTTTGCGTCAGTGTCGGGGGAAGGGAGGGGGCGGTCAGGTTGTTGGTCCAGCAAGTGCGGGTGGAGAGAGTCGTGGGAGTAGGGAGTGAGTGGTGGGGAGGAGGAGGAGGTGCAGTGGGAGGTGAGGGTAGGCGTAGGCGGGGAGGGAGAGGTGTTGTGCTGTTGTTGAGTCTGATTTGGCACTTGTTGCTGACGGCAGAGTGTGGGCCTTTACAATTGCAGCATCTAGTAACAGTGGCAGTGCAGTTTCTGTATGAGTGGCCTTGATTGGCACATTTTGAACAGGTTAGTGAGTTACTGCAACGGTTGGTGGTATGTCCAAATTGATAGCAGTTGTAGCATTGGTGGACTGGGATGTAGTGTTGGAATTCGATGTTATGTGAGGGGATGATGTTATTGCCGAATTTAATTCCGTTGGATTTCAATTTGATGGCGTCAGTTTGTGTAGCTGTAGTGATTTTCAACATGGGGAGAGTTCCCATCCGGGCTGCATATGTCATTTGGGAGGTGTTGTGTGTGTTGAGTTCTGTCAATAGGTTAGGATTGTCAAGGATATGGGGGATGATTTTTCTACATATGAGGGTGCATTTTGCGCGATATTCGGGTGAGCTGAGGACCGTTAAGCCATTGTCTTTTAGTTTTTTGTTCAATGCTGGGGAGTGGAATAGGTCGGCGTCTTCGTCATTCTGTACAAATATTTTAATAATGTCGTCATTGGTGAAGGAACGTATTTGGAAGATCAAAGTCAGCTGGAAAATGAGTGAAGCGAGGTCTGTGCACTGTTGGATGGTACGGTCCACTTTGAGTTTAATTGAAGGCATGTTGACTGGTGGAATTGGAGATTTATGGAGATCTCCCCTAACAAATTGTCCCTAATTTCCTGCGGCCCTCACGTAGGGGAGGCCCTGCACTATCACAGAGGTCCCCAGGCGAATCGGCAGGCTGTGCTGACCCCCCGCCCTTCACACAAACACGCACTAGCGAGGTGTGGGGACAGAGGGCGTTTCCAGACGAATACTCCCCTGTACGTCAACTGACAGGGGAATAGGTCCTTTCACGGCACGGAAGATAAAGGTTAGAGTGGTAGAAAAAGGTCTGAAAACTTACTGCTGACTCTTTCTTCACACCAAGCCCCTCAGCAGCATTCGGGGTTCCTAAGGGAGGTCCGATACTGTAGGAGAGGCTCAATGTGTCGATTGAATCAACAGAATTGTCAGTTGGAGAATGGAGTCAGGTGCTTGTGATTTCCAAGGTTGGTGGGAAGGTGGGAGAGGTCCCAGAACTAGCGAATCAGCTATGTCCGTTTGATCTCCGGCTTCCCCGTCGCTCTGCGTGTCTGCTCTCTGTGGTGGTCCTGGCTCCAATGGCTTCGCCCACGGTTTGGTGGGAGTAGGTGGCGTGCTGTGGACGCAGCGGTAGTATCGTTCATCCAAGGCCGTCCCTCCCTCTTGGAGGTGGGGCGTAGCTTGCGGATGACGCATGCGGCACTCGTGGCCAATGAGGTGGCCACTGAGGTGGAGAATGTCTGTATATAAGCCCGCCCGCCTGCCGGGCCGCCCGTATTGACTATTTAAACAGACTGCCCGCAAGTCCACTGGAGGCAAGGCTCCACGGAAGCAGCTTGCCACCAAGGCAGCTCGCAAGTCCGCCCCAGCCACCGGTGGTGTCAAGAAGCCCCATCGTTACAGGCCCGGAACCGTCGCCCTTCGTGAGATCCGTCGTTACCAGAAGAGCACAGAGCTACTCATCAGGAAGCTGCCCTTCCAGCGCCTGGTGCGTGAGATCGCCCAGGATTTCAAGACTGACCTGCGCTTCCAGTCGTCTGCCGTCATGGCTCTGCAGGAAGCCTCTGAGGCTTACCTGGTGGGTCTTTTCGAGGACACCAACCTGTGTGCCATTCACGCCAAGCGCGTTACCATCATGCCCAAGGACATCCAGCTGGCCCGGCGCATCCGCGGAGAGCGTGCTTAAGTCCTCTTCCTTGGGGAAAAACAAAAAGCACAACAAAACCTACCAGACATCTATAACTCGGCCCTTCTCAGGGCCAAAGAACTGTTCTGAAGATAATTTTCATGACAATCGAAATGGTTGGTGGACGGAGAGCGTTAATTTCGGTTACCCAAATCGCCTAACGGTAAGTTGGTAACATTCGTGGAGGTACGATTGTATAGTAGGTCATCAATTCGGGAGGTGGGTGGGTGCAACAAACAAGAGCTAGTAACAAATAAATATATAAAGAATAAGTAAGTAAAGAAATAAATAAAATAAAAGAACATACAATAAAATAAAATAAATTTTTTTTTTACATGAAATAGGCATGCTGCAAACAAGAAATGAAGCCCAAACACACTCCATGTATGTCACTTTGCAGTGGGTGTAAAAGTACTCCACGCAGAATTTATTTATTTATTTATTATGTTTCGATTTAGTCCTGTTTCTACGCCAATAGATAATGCAGATTATTATAATTTTATTTTTTTTATTTCCCTCTCAATATATCACTGTCGGTAACTGTCTCTTTAACATGTAACTGTGGCTCCGATGGAGCCGATTAAGTTGTAGTAGTGGGATGGCGTGTTTGTTGTGCACAAGTAACCTCTTACTTGGAAGAGGTGTACTTGGTGACAGCCTTGGTGCCCTCAGACACGGCATGCTTGGCCAGTTCACCGGGCAGCAAGAGTCGGACAGCTGTCTGGATTTCCCGACTTGTAATGGTGGAGCGTTTGTTGTAGTGCGCCAGGCAGGAAGCCTCGGCAGCGATGCGCTCGAAGATGTCGTTCACGAAAGAGTTCATGATGGACATAGCTTTGGAGGAGACTCCTGTGTCGGGGTGCACTTGCTTCAGTACCTTGTAGATGTAGATGCTGTAGCTTTCCTTCCTCCTGCGCTTCTTCTTCTTGTCACCCTTGGCAATGGCCTTCTGGGCCTTTCCAGCCTTCTTGGCAGCCTTTCCGGAAGTTTTGGGAGGCATGGCGGCACAGTTACTCGTGGCGCGGAGCGAGAGAATTGAAAACTGGCCCGACTAACTTTTCGTTATATACCGAGCGGGCCGCTCAGGATCAGACTGGCTGCAGCTACGGCTCTCTTACATTGGTTGGGTCCGCGAGACGGCCACCTGGCCTGATCCTGAGCTTGGTATAAAAGACCAAGGTGGCGGGCGGAAATTTAACGAACAACAACAACACTCGCCAGCCAGTCTTCGTTGTGAACGGACGTCTCTCTAGACCCCTCACTGCAAAGCCAGCCAGCCTATCTCTTACCACTGACAAACTGCACTCAATCATCAACCTCATTGCCATTACTTCATACAACAGGGAAGCTCGTTTCAGACAACGCCCTTTCTGTACCTCCCTACTGATCAGGGGCGACTCCTGATCAGAGGCGGCCCAGACTGGGAGATCTGTAACGGTTTTTCTGCAGCGGACTTGGGCCGCGATCCCACTGGTGCACTTGCACCATTGGCTATTTCTCCTTGATCTTCCTTCTTTTTCGCTCTGGCCTGGGGACCTGCACCCTAGAGGTGTATTCGTCCTTGGGTCCCCCCTGTAACTGTTCACCTCCACTGCAGGAGATTGTGAACACGAAAGGGGGTAGGAGCAGAACTCCCCCCCCCCTCCGCCGAGCCTTCCTGGGAAACCGTGATAGTGCGTGTTCCACCTGGGAAGGGGGTCGCAATCCTGAATCCTTACCCCTCCCCCCCAATTAGGTACACTAGCTCATGCCTATAAGTGAGCATTCAGTAACACTAGGGAAGTAGGATCCCCTGACGGGGCTTTCGGGACAGTGTTGCGGGAACCACTCTACGACCACTCGACCAACAAGTGGCGGTGGGGAGTGTTGTAATTCTTGTAACAAACTCTGTCCTGGAATAGGTAGGTCTCAAGTTTGAAATCACGCAAGGGTGGCATGTCCACCACACACCCTCTAGTATGAGAGCACACCGGATACGGATACGCTCCCATGAAGGGGGCGTGACTGACGGAAGAAAAAATGAATTAGCAAGACTCCTTACTACAACACTACTAATCAAAATTTCCAACCTTATCACGACCAAGGACTCCTTCATCGCCTTGTGCCTGACTGAGAATGATGTTGACCAACTCCTATCGAACGACAGCACAAAGAAACTGAAGTCCGCGAAATTCGAAGTTGCAATCCCTCCTCAACTCCGAGCGAGGAAGTCAATCGTGATCAAAAGATTAGATAAAGCAATCACTGAAGAATCTAGCGAACAGGAATTGGCATCGGATATAGAAGACAAAAATGAATGGGCCAAGGTGGAGGAAGTTGTCAAGCTGCCCAGACTGCCATCCATGCTGAAAATACGGTTCACTGAAATAGCCATGGCCCAAAAAGCAATCCAGGAGGGACTGTGTCTCTCCTACTACCACGTTAGCAGCAGCCAGGTGGAGCAGGAGGAATTCTTCCCCATAACTCCATGCTGGAATTGCTACCAATATTCACACATGGCAACAGACTGCCCTAACAAGGACATCAAGCACTGCTCAGAATGCGGGAATAAGGGGCACACCTTCAGAGAGTGCAAAAATAAAGACAACCCCAAATGCCTAAACTGCGAAGGGGATCACAGAACACTGGCCACTCGCTGCCCCATACGAAAAGCGATAGTCAATCAAAAGAAGGAGAAGGAGAGGGAGAAGACACAGGAACAGCAAAACAAGACATACTCAGCTGTAACCAAACTAACCAGAGAAACGACAAAGATCCTCGAAAAAGTCGCCACACCACCCCCCGCAAACCAACCTATTGTGCTTCAGCTTGGAAATAATCTTTCTGTAAAAATAATGACATCCATAATCCACGCCCACATAATGAATATAGCCAGACCTGGAACTTTCGCCAAGGCAACAAGAGACATGTTCGCCGCCAACAACCTGCCAGATATGGAATTCCCAAATGATGTGCCTTCCTCTGAAATCTTCAACTTCATTTACAAATCAGAGAGCACTGAAATCCAAATACCAACAACTCACGAACCTTCAACTAATGAACCATCAACACAAGAACAGACTACCTCAGACATACAACCCGAGCCAGCAAGCGATGAAGAATCAATGGAAGACTCAAGCGAAGATGAAACCACCACAATAATAGAACAAGCCGCCAGAGTCAAAACCCCAAAAAAGAAACAAACAGGAACTAAGGTACCACCTGCTACGGAGAACAAAGATCTAGGGCATGAAACTGGTGTCCGATTCTACTCTACTACAGCTCCTCCCATAGTCTCAAAAGAAAGATTAATGGCAGAAATAAGGCAAGGCAAGATCAAATACACATACTCAGACAAAAACCTAGATGACTCACATATTGAAACACTAATGAAGAAGGGAAGAATCCTC
>NW_024718978.1:0-12235 GCF_018991925.1 Homarus americanus | reverse complement strand
ACAAACAATCAAACAATAAAACGAACAAACGAAGAATAAAACAAAACAAACAAACAAACATACATAAAAACAATCAAACAAACATAAAAACAATAAAAAAACAGACCCTCTTCAACAAACCACCACCACCAAGGACTTCACTAACCTACCACCTCCACCTCCACCTCCTACAACACTATTTATAATCCCAAAACTTCCCAAAGGTCACTCCTGCCTCGATGACCTTTGGGGGTTAACACTGCCCACTGGTCTAGATCTGGCGAGAAAACTGCCCCCACCCAAAGGTCACTTGTTGGGTGTCACAAAGCGCCTGCTGAGTGATTTAGGTGAGTCTTCCCCCGCCCTCCCCCATCCCCCCTCTCCAACCCAGGGTCACAGTGTGTAAGGTTAAGGCGTTTGAATTTTAATTTAGTTGATGATGGTATAATGCAGAGGAGGAGGAGCAGGAGAACAAGAACAAGAAGAACAAGAACAAGAACAAGAACAAGAAGAACAAGAACAAGAAGGCTAGATTACGTTAGGTTACGTTAGGTTAGGTTAGGCTAGATTAGGTTAAGTTAGGTTAGGTTAGGCTAGATTAGGTTAAGTTAGGTTAGGTCTGGTCAGGTTACATTATGCATGAAGGTATTCATTTATATGTATATTTATGATCTACAGGATCGTTTATGGCCAGTCAAAGGCTTCTAGAAAAGATAAATACATAGAAGTTATCACTAATGGCCAATTATCCCTATTTAGTGTAACATACAGTATATATTAGGTGGAGTTCCGCTTTTATTTGTTTGTTTTCGTATTATTTAAGTCATTTATTTGTTAACATTTAGCTTAGAATAAGTAAATATTATACAAAACAAAACATTGAAAAACTCACAAGTGAATTTGTAACATATAATCAAGTCTAGATAATAATACCAATACCACGTGCTGGTCAAGCTCCGAAAGAGTTGTCCGGGGGTCTAGCTAACCTCTGGTCGGGGCTTGACCAGCACGAAAAAAAAAAAAATGTTTACTAAACGTGATTTTGGCAACCTGTGGTGTAATAGTCAGCATACTCGCCTTGCAAGCGAGTGGACCCCTGTTCGATTCCCGGACGGAGTGAAACGATGAGCATTTTTTATTTTACGTCATTTGGCTTTCTATTTACCAGTAAATGGGAACCTGGATGTTAATCGATTTGCGGATCTTATTCTGGAATAATGGTTAGCCAGTGCAGTTGCCGAGTTGTCCGGTCTTCTGAACTATTCATTGAAACTGGGTCATACAACTCGTTAACTTAGGGTGTGGTTGTGGTGTTGGCGACAGATTCTAACACCTTAAACAAATTCACGCCTACGTTGCTCTAGAGCCGGCCATCCTCGTACACGAAGGGCAACCATTATTGTTACGTGTATAATATTACCATCACTACCACAACCAGCATTATCACTACTATTGTCATCTTCTCAACTATCATCATTCCTTCCCTCTTCCTCCTCCTGCCTCCATATTTTAATAATTATCGTCTCAATTATTATTATTATCATCATTATTTTTATTATTATTATTACCGTATTATTATTATTATTATTATTATCAATACAACATGTGGCTGGAACAACAGTAGAAATTAGAAAGAAGATAAAAAGTTGTATTAAATTAACAGTTAAAACACAAACAAGAACCACAGGTACAAGTTGATCAGTTTTTTATCATGAGAGAGAGAGAGAGAGAGAGAGAGAGAGAGAGAGAGAGAGAGTCCCTGGCTCACTGTTACGTTATGACAAAGTTGTTGGTAAATATATGGTATGGAAATTGTGTTGATACTCTCTCTCTCTCTCTCTCTCTGTGTGTGTCTCTCTCTCTCTCTCACACATACCAACCACAAACAAACAACACATCACAAACAAACAAGCAAGCAACAACACAACACAAACAATAATGACACCACAAAAACATCATTCTAAAAACAAACAATAAAACAAACAAAAACAATAAAACAAACATACCAACAAACAATAAAACAAACAAACAATCAAACAAACAATAAAACGGTCAAACGAAGAATAAAACAAAACAAACTAACAATAAAACATACAAACAAACAATAAAACAAACAAACATACATAAAAACAATCAAACAAACATAAAAACAATAAAAAAACAGACCCTCTTCAACAAACCACCACCACCAAGGACTTCACTAACCTACCACCTCCACCACCACCTCCTACAACACTATTTATAATCCCAAAACTTCCCAAAGGTCACTCCTGCCTCGGTGACCTTTGGGGGTTAACACTGCCCACTGGTCTAGATCTGGCGAGAAAACTGCCCCCACCCAAAGGTCACTTGTTGGGTGTTACAAAGCGCCTGCTGGGTGATTTAGGTGAGTCTTCCCCCGCCCTCCCCCATCCCCCCTCTCCAACCCAGGGTCACAGTGTGTAAGGTTAAGGCGTTTGAATTTTAATTTAGTTGATGATGGTATAATGCAGAGGAGGAGGAGGAGGAGGAGAAAAAGAACAAGAAGAACAAGAACAAGAAGAAGGCTAGATTACGTTAGGTTACGTTAGGTTAGGTTAGGCTACATTAGGTTAAGTTAGGTTAGGTCTGGTCAGGTTACATTATGCATGAAGGTATTCATTTATATGTATATCTATGATCTACAGGATCGTTTATGGCCAGTCAAAGGCTTCTAGAAAAGACAAATACATAGAAGTTATCACTAATGGCCAATTATTCCTATTTGGTGTAACATACAGTATATATTAGGTGGAGTTCCGCTTTTATTTATTTGTTTTCGTATTATTTAAGTCATTTATTTGTTAACATTTAGCTTAGAATAAGTAAATATTATACAAAACAAAACATTGAAAAACTCACAAGTGAATTTGTAACATATAATCAAGTCGAGATGATATTACCAATACCACGTGCTGGTCAAGCTCCGAAAGAGTTGTCCGGGGGTCTAGCTAACCTCTGGTCGGGGCTTGACCAGCACGAAAAAAAAAAAAAAAATTTTACTAAACGTGATTTTGGCAACCTGTGGTGTAATAGTCAGCATACTCGCCTTGCAAGCGAGTGGACCCCTGTTCGATTCCCGGACGGAGTGAAACTATGAGCATTTTTTTTTACGTCATTTGGCTTTCTATTTACCAGTAAATGGGAACCTGAATGTTAATCGATTTGCGGATCTTATTCTGGAATAATGGTTAGCCAGTGCAGTTGCCGAGTTGTCCGGTCTTCTCGGACTATTCATTGAAACTGGGTCATACAACTCGTTAACTTAGGGTGTGGTTGTGGTGTTGGCGACAGATTTTAACACCTTAAACAAATTCACGCCTAGGTTGCTCTAGAGCCGGCCATCCTCGTACACAAAGGGCAACCATTATTGTTACGTGTGTAATATTACCATCACTACCACAACCAGCATTATCACTACCATTGTCATCTTCTCAACTATCATCATTCCTTCCCTCTTCCTCCTCCTGCCTCCATAATTTAATAATTATCGTCTCAATTATTATTATTATTATTATTACCGTATTATTATTATTATTATTATTATTAACAATACAACATGTGGCTGCAACAACAGTAGAAATTAGAAATAAGATAAAAAGTTGTATTAAATTAACAATTAAAGCACAAACAAGAACCACAGTTACAAGTCGATCAGTTTTTTATCATGAGAGAGAGAGAGAGAGAGAGAGAGAGAGAGAGAGAGAGTCCCTGGCTCACTGTTACGTTATGACAAAGTTGTTGGTAAATATATGGTATGGAAATTGTGTTGATATTCTCTCTCTCTCTCTCTCTCTCTCTCTCTCTCTCTCTCTCTCTCTCTCTCTCTCTCTCACACACACCAACCACAAACAAACAACACATCACAAACAAGCAAGCAAGCAACAACACAACACAAACAATAATGACACCACAAAAAACATCATTCTAAAGAAGAAGAAGAAGAAGAAGAAGAAGAAGAAGGCTAGATTACGTTAGGTTAGGTTAGGCTAGATTAGGTTAAGTTAGGTTAGGTCTGGTCAGGTTACATTATGCATGAAGGTATTCATTTATATGTATATTTATGATCTACAGGATCGTTTATGGCCAGTCAAAGGCTTCCAGAAAAGATAAATACATAGAAGTTATCACTAATGGCCAATTATCCCTATTTAGTGTAACATACAGTATATATTAGATGGAATTCCGCTTTTATTTGTTTGTTTTCGTATTATTTAAGTCATTTACTTCTTAACATTTAGCTTAGAATAAGTAAATATTATACAAAACAAAACATTGAAATACTCACAAGTGAATTGTAACATATAATCAAGTCCAGATAATAATACCAATACCACGTGCTGGTCAAGCTCCGAAAGAGTTGTCCGGGGGTCTAGCTAACCTCTGGTCGGGGCTTGACCAGCACGAAAAAAAAAAAATTTTACTAAACGAGATTTTGGCAACCTGTGGTGTAATAGTCAGCATACTCGCCTTGCAAGAGAGTGGACCCCTGTTCGATTCCCGGACAGAGTGAAATATGAGCATTTTTTTTTTACGTCATTTGGCTTTCTATTTACCAGTAAATGGGAACCTGGATGTTAATCGATTTGCGGATCTTATTCTGGAATAATGGTTAGCCAGTGCAGTTGCCGAGTTGTCCGGTCTTCTCGGACTATTCATTGAAACTGGGACATACAACTCGTTAACTTAGGGTGTGGTTGTGGTGTTGGCGACAGATTCTAACACCTTAAACAAATTCACGCCTAGGTTGCTCTAGAGCCGACCATCCTCGTACACGAAGGGCAACCATTATTGTTACGTGTATAATATTACCATCACTACCACAATAGGGTGTGTCATAGGAGGGAAGATCAGCTAAAACTAATGGCCCATCACTTTTTTGGTAGATTTTAGTGTATATAAACAGAAAATAATTTCAGTTTCAATATTTTGCAACCTTTTGCTTGGTAAATTTTAGCATGAAATTGATCGAAAATCTAACGTACAGCTGCATTAGTGCATTACAATTATATAGTGAACATTGCTTTCTGACTTCATTCTTTAACAACCCAACGAACAATATTTTGTTCTGTTTCAGATTCTGATGCATTTATAAGTTGATAATATTTGCGATGGCTGCTTGTGTCAGGACGAGGAACCAAAAATCCAGCCATCTCAGTCACTATCTTGGGTTCAAGAGAGCTCCAAGTCGGAGTTGCCTACATTGGAGAGATGCTTTGAGATACGGTGTTTTAATCAGGAAAATCAGTGAAAAGAACCAAAAGAACTTACACAAACAAAAGACACATTGCCAGTGATATATGACCAAAGCTATCTTGGTATTGTGTACACTCTGGCTAACGCTCAGTTCAAGCCTCCAGTCATAATAACAAGCCAGAAGAAGATTAAAGAGGAGACTGCTGTGCCAGTTGGGAAAAGGCAAGAGATATTCTCCTCTTGGGAGAGGAAAACTTGCAGTTAAGGACAGCTTGCTACAACTGGGACCAAAGATTGACATAATTGATTTTTTGCAAGTGCCCAATTGTTCTCTCATCCTGAGTTTGGATGCGATCGTGACTGTAAATCCGAGGCTCACATCTCCTGGGTATTTGGCAAGCGTGAACTGAAGATTCCTGTGATCGAACTGGCATTTGTCAAAGCACAGAGAGAGAAGACTGGCAGTATAGGGGCTCTCATGATTTCTAGCCAAGATATTCCGGAGTCCAAGAGACAGGAGCAAGAGACAGGAGGCTGCCACAGAGAGACAGAAGAGGAGAAGAGTTGCAGAGGAAAAGAGACTTGAGAAGGCCCAGGGTGAGGTAAAAAAGGCCGATGATTGGAGTCAAGCTGATTCAGAGTTTAATGACTTCCCCATGGCTGATCCGAGTGCTGACCAGGAGAATGGTGACTTTGCCCCTAACCCAGAAAATAATGATCCCAAACCTTCCAGGCATAAGATCTGGAATAGAAAGATATCCCTGAGCATAGCTCTGGCCAGCATGCGACACCACACTGGTCATCCCAGAGAAACTGCAGAGATAGCAACAGCTGCCTGATTGACGGTGGTTTGATAACACCTGATGATGTCTACCTGGTGATAGATCATAACAAAGCAAGGAGAGCTCAGGAGAAACTTGTCAGTAACCTAGAAGAGGAGTTTTGATAAGGGATAAGAGAAATGGAATCAATTGTTTGTTCTTTTGATGGAGAAGGATGACACTAAAGTGTTCATGAAAGCTGGAGATTCTGGACAAGTTGTCTCTCGCCATGGTGAAGGAGGAACACTACTCCTGCTGCAGTGAACCAGATAGTATTTGTGGCATTTCACTCCAGAGAAAGATGACATCAGGAAACCAGCTGAGATAGTGGCAGATAACATTGTGAACTGGCTCAGAGAGAGGAACGTAGACCAGACCCTGCAGGCCATTGGAGGGGACAGCACCAACACGAACACAGGGTGGCAAGGGGGGGTCATACAGTGGATAGAGCGGAAGATTGGGAGGAAGTTGGTCTGGATTGTTTGTGACCTCCACACCAACGAGTTGCCACTCAGACATCTGATCCAGGAGCTGGATGGCAAGACACTTTCAAACAACAGATGGTCTGGTCCTCTTGGCAAGATGCTGGACTCTGCCACTGAGTTAGAAATAAATCCGAGCTTTGAAAAAATCACAGTTGGCCCTCCACTCGTTGAGCTTGCACATACTGTCATTGATGACCTGAGTACTGACCAGTACTATGGTTGGCGATTTGCAGTGCCATCAAAACTGGGGGTCATGCCTGATAGACTTGCTTACCTGCAGATAGGTCCAGTCTCACATTCCTAGGTGGCTCTGCCAACGGCTCTTCAGGTTCTGGGCAGAATTTGGGTCGCTCATCATAAACTGAAAGGAACCAGCTTCACAACCTGGAGACTTATTATTGTCCAATTCATCGTGAGTGTCTACTTGCCAAATTGGTTCAACACCAAGGTCAAGTTTTCAACATGTTCTCCGAAGGTCCGAGGCATGTTTTCTTCCAGCTTGAGCTCCTGAGGAGTCAGCCAAGGAAGGTTGTTCAGATTGTGGAGCAGACTGTGAGGAGATATTCCTGGTATGCTCATCCTGAGGCAGTTCTGCAGACAATGCTCTGCAGTAAGGATGAGGAGGAGAGAAGAGTGGCAGTCAAAAAGATCTTGGATATGAGACTTATGAGAGGATCTGGGCATGACGAATCAGTTGGTGACGATTCCTTCAGGGTCAGGAAGACTTGAAGCCACCCAGGTGCCAAGACCCTCACTGACTCATAGATCTGATAACATCCAGGCGGCAGTGAGCCCCTCTTACCTGCAGCCTTCACCAATGTTCAAGTCAGAGCCTTCCTGGGATAACTCATGCATAAACCCTGCTCTGCCCTCAGACACCCAGAGTATAGAGTTGGGGTACAGCAAGGAGCGCGCCAGCAGTCACGAAGGCCAGGAGAGGAGGAAGGCGATCCAGCTCAGGTGGTCAGCAGGAGGCAGATGAGTAGAAACAGAAGCAAGAAAAACATGTTCTCTATGGTGTGCAGCAACACCGGCTGGTCGTGGTAGTAAAAACCGGTTTTTACTTGATGATTTTTGTTTTCTAAAGGAATATTAAATTTAATAAAATGTGTCAAGATCATCTGCTCTAATTATTCTGGATCATTTTCATCCTAATAAATTAACCTTATACATTTACTTTACTTTAAATAAGCTATTTAGTGGTGTTGGTAAAAGGGTGGGAATACTGAATTTTCATAAGATTTCAAGTTAAAATTACCTAGCAAAAAATGAAAACTTTTCAAATCTGAAGATAACGCATGATTCTGCACATAGAACTACATCATTAATACCATGGGCCGATTTTTCAAACTCCAAAAAAAAAAAAATTCGCCTCCGTATGACACACCCTACCACCACACAACCAGCATTATCACGACTATTGTGATCTTCTCAACTATCATCATTCCTTCCCTCTTCCTCCTCCTGCCTCCATATTTTAATAATTATCGTCTCAATTATTATTTTTATTATTATTATTATCGTATTATTATTATTATTATTAACAATACAACATGTGGGTGGAACAACAGTAGAAATTAGAAATAAGATAAAAAGTTTTATTAAATTAACAATTAAAACACAAACAAGAACCACAGGTACAAGTCGATCAGTTTTTTATCATGAGAGAGAGAGAGAGAGAGAGAGAGAGAGTCCCTGGCTCACTGTTACGTTATGACAAAGTTGTTGGCAAATATATGGTATCGAAATTGTGTTGATACTCTCTCTCTCTCTCTCTCTCTCTCTGTGTGTCTCTCTCTCTCTGTGTCTCTCTCTCTCTCACACACACACCAACCACAAACAAACAACACATCACAAACAAACAAGCAAGCAACAACACAACACAAACAGTAATGACACCACAAAAAACATCATTCTAAAAAACAAACAATAAAACAAACAAAAACAATAAAACAAACAAACATACCAACAAACAATAAAACAAACAAACAATCAAACAAGCAATAAAACGGTCAAACGAAGAATAAAACAAAACAAACAAACAATAAAACATACAAACAAACAATAAAACAAACAAACATACATAAAAACAATCAAACAAACATAAAAACAATAAAAAAACAGACCCTCTTCAACAAACCACCACCACCAAGGACTTCACTAACCTACCACCTCCACCACCACCTCCTACAACACTATTTATAATCCCAAAACTTCCCAAAGGTCACTCCTGCCTCAGTGACCTTTGGGGGTTAACACTGCCCACTGGTCTAGATCTGGCGAGAAAACTGCCCCCACCCAAAGGTCACTTGTTGGGTGTCACAAAGCGCCTGCTGGGTGATTTAGGTGAGTCTTCCCCCGCCCTCCCCCATCCCCCCTCTCCACCCAAGGGACACAGTGTGTAAGGTTAAGGCGTTTGAATTTTAATTTAGTTGATGATGGTATAGTGTAGAGGAGGAGGAGGAGGAGGAGGAGGAGGAGAAGAAGAAAAAGAAGAAGAACAAGAACAACAACAACAACAACAAGGCTAGATTACGTTAGGTTACGTTAGGTTAGGCTAGATTAGGTTAAGTTAGGTTAGGTCTGAACGTTACATTATGCATGAATGTATTCATTTATATGTATATTTATGATCTACAGGATCGTTTATGGCCAGTCAAAAGCTTCTAGAAAAGATAAATACATAGAAGTTATCACTAAAGGCCAATTATCCCTATTTAGTGTAACATACAGTATATATTAGGTAGAGTTCCGCTTTTATTTGTTTGTTTTCGTATTATTTAAGTCATTTATTTGTTAACATTTAGCTTAGAATAAGTAAATATTATACAAAACAAAACATTGAAAAACTCACAAGTGAATTTGTAACATATAATCAAGTCGAGATAATAATACCAATACCACGTGCTGGTCAAGCTCCGAAAGAGTTGTCCGGGGGTCTAGCTAACCTCTGGTCGGGGCTTGACCAGCACGAAAAAAAAAAAAAAAATTTTTACTAAACGAGATTTTGGCAACCTGTGGTGTAATAGTCAGCATGCTCGCCTTGCAAGCGAGTGGACCCCTGTTCGATTCCCGGACAGAGTGAAACTATGAGCATTTTTTTTTTTACGTCATTTGGCTTTCTATTTACCAGTAAATGGGAACCTGGATGTTAATCGATTTGCGGATCTTATTCTGGAATAATGGTTAGCCAGTGCAGTTGCCGAGTTGTCCGGTCTTCTCGGACTATTCATTGAAACTGGGACATACAACTCGTTAACTTAGGGTGTGGTTGTGGTGTTGGCGACAGATTCTAACACCTTAAACAAATTCACGCCTAGGTTGCTCTAGAGCCGGCCATCCTCGTACACGAAGGGCAACCATTATTGTTACGTGTATAATATTACCATCACTACCACAACCAGCATTATCACTACTATTGTCATCTTCTCAACTATCATCATTCCTTCCCTCTTGCTCCTCCTGCCTCTATATTTTAATAATTATCGTCTCAATTATTATTATTATCATCATTATTTTTATTATTATTATTATTACAGTATTATTATTATTATTATTATTATTATTATTATTATTATTATTAACAATACAACATGAGGCTGCAACAACAGTAGAAATTAGAAATAAGATAAAAAGTTGTATTAAATTAACAATTAAAACACAAACAAGAACCACAGGTACAAGTCGATCAGTTTTTTATCATGAGAGAGAGAGAGAGAGAGAGAGAGACAGAGAGAGAGAGAGTCCCTGGCTCACTGTTACGTTATGACAAAGTTGTTGGTAAATATATGGTATGGAAATTGTGTTGATACTCTCTCTCTCTCTCTCTCTCTCTCTCATTCTCTCTCTCTCTCTCTCTCGCTCTCTCTCTCACACACACATACACACACCAACCACAAACAAACAACACATCACAAACAAACAAGCAAGCAACAACACAACACAAACAATAATGACACCACAAAAAACATCATTCTAAAAAACAAACAATAAAACAAACAAAAACAATAAAACAAACAAACATACCAACAAACAATAAAACAAACAAACAATCAAACAATAAAACGAACAAACGAAGAATAAAACAAAACAAACAAACAAACATACATAAAAACAATCAAACAAACATAAAAACAATAAAAAAACAGACCCTCTTCAACAAACCACCACCACCAAGGACTTCACTAACCTACCACCTCCACCTCCACCTCCTACAACACTATTTATAATCCCAAAACTTCCCAAAGGTCACTCCTGTCTCGGGGACCTTTGGGGGTTAACACTGCCCACTGGTCTAGATCTGGCGAGAAAACTGCCCCCACCCAACGGTCACTTGCTGGGTGTCACAAAGCGCCTGCTGAGTGATTTAGGTGAGTCTTCCCCCGCCCTCCCCCATCCCCCCTCTCCAACCCAGGGTCACAGTGTGTAAGGTTAAGGCGTTTGAATTTTAATTTAGTTGATGATGGTATAATGCAGAGGAGGAGGAGGAGGAGGAGAAAAAGAACAAGAAGAACAAGAACAAGAAGAGCAAGAACAAGAAGAAGGCTAGATTACGTTAGGTTACGTTAGGTTAGGTTAGGCTAGATTAGGTTAAGTTAGGTTAGGTCTGGTCAGGTTACATTATGCATGAAGGTATTCATTTATATGTATATTTATGATCTACAGGATCGTTTATGGCCAGTCAAAGGCTTCTAGAAAAGATAAATACATAGAAGTTATCACTAATGGCCAATTATCCCTATTTAGTGTAACATACAGTATATATTAGGTGGAGTTCCGCTTTTATTTGTTTGTTTTCGTATTATTTAAGTCATTTATTTGTTAACATTTAGCTTAGAATAAGTAAATATTATACAAAACAAAACATTGAAAAACTCACAAGTGAATTGTAACATATAATCAAGTCCAGATAATATTACCAATACCACGTGCTGGTCAAGCTCCGAAAGAGTTGTCCGGGGGTCTAGCTAACCTCTGGTCGGGGCTTGACCAGCACGAAAAAAAAAAAAAAAATTTTTTTACTAAACGTGATTTTGGCAACCTGTGGTGTAATAGTCAGCATACTCGCCTTGCAAGCGAGTGGACCCCTGTTCGATTCCCGGACGGAGTGAAACTATGAGCATTGTTTTTTTTACGTCATTAGGCTTTCTATTTACCAGTAAATGGGAACCTGGATGTTAATCGATTTGCGGATCTTATTCTGGAATAATAGTTAGCCAGTGCAGTTGGCGAGTTGTCCGGTCTTCTCGGACTATTCATTGAAACTGGGACATACAACTCGTTAACTTAGGGTGTGGATGTGGTGTTGACGACAGATTCTAACACCTTAAACAAATTCACGCCTAGGTTGCTCTAGAGCCTGCCATCCTCGTACACGAAGGGCAACCATTATTGTTACGTGTATAATATTACCATCACTACCACAACCAGCATTATCACTACTATTGTCATCTTCTCAACTATCATCATTCCTTCCCTCTTCCTCCTCCTGCCTCTATATTTTAATAATTATCGTCTCAATTATTCTTATTATCATCATTATTTTTATTATTATTATTACCGTATTATTATTATTATTATTATTATTATTATTATTATTATTATTATTATTAACAATACAACATGTGGCTGCAACAACAGTAGAAATTAGAAATAAGATAAAAAGTTGTATTAAATTAACAATTAAAACACAAACAAGAACCACAGGTACAAGTCGATCAGTTTTTTATCATGAGA
>NW_024718977.1:0-11757 GCF_018991925.1 Homarus americanus | reverse complement strand
AAGTTTATAAGCGCTCAAAACCGCGAACTTAACAAGGGCATAGTCTAGACATTGATCCTCAGAGAGGGCAGAAAACACATCTAATGCTTTACCAGTGAAAGATCTATAAATAAGTTGAGACCATTGAGAAACAGGCCACTTGTTAAGTCGGGCAATTTTCTCAAAAAGAGAGAAGAACTTGTCTGGTTCTCCCTCATTAAATTTAGGAACACTGTTGAGACATTTGTCCACACTGAATGTTGAAGTATTACTACCCTGAGCCAAACCTCGTTGTTTGAGAGTTTCCAGCTCCACCTCGAGTCTCTTGAGTTCAACTTGTAAGGTCAAATTACTTGGTGTAACAATTTCCTCTGAATTTCCCGACGGTTGGGCTATGATTTCATTGTCAATAAGGTAGTTGAGGACAGCCTCTTCTAACTTAGCCTTATTCATGGAAGAGTGGCCTTCTACTTCATAATAAGCAGCGAGGGATTGCCACTCTGCCTTAGTAAGACCCTTCAGTACTTCGGCTGAAGTTGAAGCCAAAAAGATTTCCAGGTCAAACATGTTGAACTCAAAATCGAGTAGCGAAAAAAAAGTAACGGTGGCAGCTAAGCTAACTAGCTAGCTAATTAATAATATTAAAATACAATCAACTGTGAAACACAGCAAGGGATTAACCAAACACCTGGTACACAAGATAAGGGTTAACTCACCAGTAGCTTAAGCAATAACAGGAGCAATATAAATGAACACTGTGAACACAGCAACTTGCATCCAAAAATACTTAGCGATGAAACAACACCTGGCGAGTAACAACACTTAATATGACACAACAATGGTGGTTAGCTCCCGGACACAGGCCCCCACTTGTCGCGATCCCAATATCCTTTATCCCTGGGGAGTGAAACCTACCCTAAGTTATTAACAAATAAAGGAACAAATAGGGAACACGGCAATAATTATCCCCACAAAAACCTACTCAACTAAATGTACTTGAATAAGCATGAACAAGTTGAAGTAAGTAAGTCACAAAAGGGAAGATAATTAATTAATTCAATTTATGTTCTAAAGGGAGTACTGACTAGCAAACAAGAATTTAAGGGAATAAGTGATCGTATATTAAAATAAGAGTGATGCCGGAAGGGTGAAAATATACCGTAAGGAGTTAGACCAAACGAATATTACTTAACATAACTATATTACACAGACATGCAAAATATATACAACAATCCCTACAAAATAGTTATTTCCTACCAAACAGGAGATTCCTTACCACCAGGATCCCTTCCTAGGCCTAACTAAACGTGTCACTAATACCTGATACCACTAGAGCATTGCAGAAGGCTGGACAAAACACTAGACAAGGGTCGAGGCTAGAGAAAGAATGGACACGTCTACCAAATGCCACGGTTTTTCGCTACTGGGGAAGCGTCACCACGCCGTGGAGGAGGGCGTCTCATATCATTTGATCCAGGACATTTGCTAGATAATTTATATAATTAATTAATACTACTCTTGATTTGACTTAACAGAGTAACACAATGATGCATATTAATAACATACATAAATATACAATTAACCTAAGTAACAAAGAACAATAATAATATAATAAGTACAATTAACAAATTATTAATAGCTTGTGTGAAATGGAGGCGTGAACATATGCCTCACGCCATGAGCGTTCCCGAGCGCTCAGGCACGTGACATCATCTACGTTAGTCAGTTTTAGGCCCATCTCACATGACTGACCGACCATCGATGTCCTTTCCCTTGAGGGTGTTAGTTTTCAATGTGTCTTATTATTTACGCTGGTGGATGTAAGACCTCTTACCCTCACTGACACAGCTATGGTCAATTTGGTGTTATTCTTGTTTACAAATGCCTTCTAATCTGTGTCAAGTCTATTCGTCCTGTCTATTGCCATCCCAACTGTCTGTTCGTCTGCGTGGTGTTTGAATGTAAGCCCGTCTGTACTCTTTGTGTCGTCAAATCTGTCTGTCTTATCCGTTGTTGGCATGTGTCTGCCTGTTTGTCTAATGTGAACCAGTCAGTCAGCTGTCTGTCTGTCATGTTAGTTGCCATATTGTCTATTTGTGCATGTATGAATCTGTCTATTTTTGTCAACCTCCTGTCTGTTTCACTGTCTATATTCACCCTGTGTCTATTGTAGTCATCTTCTCCATGCATTCCTGTTATTATCTTTTTATCTCTTATCTTTTTCCATGTACAGTCACCCACAAGAATAAGTATACACTGTAGCTGTAAGGTCGTCTGGTAACGTTGAAACTGCGCATCCAGACGCATGATGAAGCTCAGCTCCTCCCCACCTGTTATCTCTAACTATTTTCTGTTTCCCTTCTTTATTCTTCTATTTACTCATCTTCCTTCCTTTACTAATCCAAAGAACATTAAAAAAAAAAGTAGGCTAAGGAAAAAAGTGAGGGGAGGAGGAGGGAGCCGTACGATAACTGCAATCGTCCGGCCGGCAGACAGCGTACGGTGACATCTTTTGCCAGAGTAAATAAAATTAATGTCTTCCTAAAGAAACCATCGATATGGGACCAGTTTTGTTCCACTCTACGAATTTTTTGCGATTTTTCCACCAAGTTTGATGAAAAACGATTGTGCAGTTTCGGCTGGCCAGAACAGACACACAAACAGACACACGCCTAGTCCTATATTATATATTATATATATATATATATATATATATATATATATATATATATATATATATATATATATATATATATAAAACTGAAAAGGTGGTAGGTATTCAAAGTTCTGAGGTATGACTCAATAAATCTGGGCTAAGTCATGTGTAGAAAAAGTTTAGGTTTTAGTGAGATCTACTGCAAATAAAATCATAGTACAGTGCTTAAATTGACTTGGATCTTCCCTAGACCGACGGTTTCTCAGTTCAGTGTTTTTTGTTCCGACTAAAGTTAATCTGAAGTTACATTTTGTTCATTTTCGTTCATTCCAGTTAATTTTAGTTTCTAGTTATTGACTTTGTGCATGAATAATTTATAACTAAAATTACCTAATTTGGGTTTGCAGATCCCTACCGTAAGCACAGAAACGTTGTAGAAAACGTTGAATACTGTTATAAAATAAATATCTTCAGGCCGAGCCTTGTCGGACTTTTGCAATTTATCTCTCGCAATACTGTGGGGTTAACGTTATGATGTCTCGCACTCAGAATGGGTTGGAGAAAGGAAACTCTTAGTGGTGGCTTTCTTTTATAAATATATTATATACAAAACAGTCTGGTGCTGGAGAGTTGCTGCATGGTAGAGGAGTTGCTGTGCAGGAGCTTCTTTAGAGAAGGTGTTGTGTGTTGCAGGGCTCTAAGTGGAATGGACTTCAACGGCGAGGCTGGGAGCTTATATACGCGTCCACCGGAAATAAAACCCGGGCTCACCTCAATAAAAAAAAACCTTTATATGGCAACCGCATGCCGCCTTGGCGGCAGCGGGTGGAAGGATTGTTTCCCGTTCTGTTGTTAAATAATTAGCCATGCGGCCAGACGTGGTGTGACTCCTTTACCATCATTAATATTTTATATATTTTTTCGAGTTTTTCAGTTTCGCAAAGAATTTATCGGTTAGCAAAACCAAGTTCAGCTATATGAATGTTTAAATTTAATTAAAAGAAAAACAAATATTACACCAAGATCTGTAATAATTATCTGGCTATCAGAGATTGCATTAAAAACATTATATCAAAAGTCAACCTCTTTTAGATCACTGGGTCATTATATGGCACATTAACTTAAAAGGTGTCTTAACTTTCATGGAAGGGAACATGGCTTTTTTGCTCAGTGTCCCATAAATGTCACATGCATATCCGTTCTCTCTAATCATTGTTCCTCTGGTGGTGAATGTGTGAAGTGTGAACCAGCAAAGTAAACATAGCAAGAGGGAGAATCGCTGACCACGTGCAAGTAAGTTATTATTTACTGTCCAAATTATCAGCTGTCATAGTGTTTGTCATGCTTACCCATAAATTTATCGATGTTCCTAAGACACTGCTGAATCTGTATACTCCTGTGCACAAGGAAAATTTGACGCAACTTACCTTAGCAAGGCGATTTAAATTTTGCCCCTAAAATGTGACCTTTTTTAAGCTGAATAATGGATCTCACCCCGCTTAAGTGAGTAAAGCAAACCTTTGCTGAAAATTTTATGAACTTGTTGGTAGTGAGTATATTTATGGAGCGTGACATATCTGGCACACTGGTCAGAAGGTCCAAAAGAGGTTAATGAAGCCTGTTCTTCAGCATACTGTATGTGCCATAAACATAAGTTATTATTAAAGCTAAGGGAAATGTATTATTAATATTCAGGATTATGAAGTGTTATCTGCACGTGATCAGATAGCATGCATGCCTTTCTCGTTGATTTGCATTGTGTAGGCATGCCTATAATTGTACCAATTTATTTTATTTTTTATTTTTTTTATTATCCACCAACTGATTTTCATAAACCTTGGTATATGTATGCAGAGAGTGATTGTGAAGAGAATGTCTGAGTCCACAAGTCTCTGTCCACATTTTTACACCCCATGAACCGGTTTTGGTTATATTTACTTTTAACACCAACAGCTATTTAATGTTTTTCGTGTGGTTATATAGTAGAATACATGAATACAAGACTATTTTCTTTTGTAACACTTTTGGCCAAAATGTATAATAACCGAGATATTATTTTTTTTATAATAATGCTTCATAAAATAATAACTCAGGTATTGTGCATTTTGGCCAAAGGTGTTATAGAAGAAAATAATCTTGTATTAAGCATTCTACTATAATACTATGTGAATACAGAATATATATATACAGATTTATTTCTTTATTTATATTTTTTAATAATTTATAAATTAATGTCTCTGTTATTATGCATTTCTACCAAAAGTGTTACAAAAGAAAATAGTTTTGTATTAACGCATTCTACTATATAACCACACAAAAATCATGAAATAGCTGTTGGTGTTAAAAGTAAGTATAACTTAAAGTTGGAAAGTGTGCAAAGAGAGCAATTATTTTTTTACACATCATATGATTGCTTTCTACCCCTTATTTACAGATTGTACAGAATGTCACGACCACCAGCCAAGAAACGATGTCATACAAATGAAGAGGATATTAGAGAATTTAAAGAATACTGGACTGAAAAATTTGGCATGATTAAGAAAGATAATAAAGCATTATGCATTTTATGTTCTGAATCAGTTGTTTGTAGGACTTCTTCTGTGAAGAGACATTTTGAAACTGTTCATAAAAACTTAAGTAATGTAACTGAGCAAGAACGAAGAGAATTAATTTCTCGTTAAGATTTGAGGTTTGCCCAACATGGAAAGCCACTCAGTGATGGGGAGTATATTAAAGAAGCATGGCTAGAATGTGCTCCTTTCCTTTTTGATAACCTTTCAGAAAAGGACAAGATTATTCAGCGCATTAAAGATTTGTCTGTGAGTAGAAAAACAGTTTAGGATAGGATACTTAAGATGGAAATGAATACAACTGACCAATTAACAAAGGATTTAGCTTCATGTAAGTTCTTTTCTATTTGTGTTGATGAAAGCACAGATATTACATCATCAGCTAGGCTAGCAATTTTTTCTCGATTTTGTAGGGATGATGAGGTATGCGAAGAGATGATTAACCCTGTAACACTACCTGAGCGTACCACTGGGGCTGACATATGTAAAGCAGTTGTGAACGAATTATCAATTCGATAAATTGACATTTCAAAAGTAGTATCCGTCACAACAGATGGTGCACCCAGTATGATTGGTAAGGAAGCAGGATTTGTAAATCTGTTTGCAAAACATGTTGGTCATCCGCTGATAGGTTTTCATTGCATCATACATGAGGAGGCTTTATGTGCTAAAGCTGGTCTAAGGGAACTTCAAGAAGTGATGCAAACAGTCACCAAGGTTGTTAATTACATTTCTGCACGTGCCTTAAATAAAAGACAATTTCGGAATTTATTGAATGAGGTGGATTCGGTGTACAAAGGACTAACAATGTACAACAATGTTCGTTGGCTTAGTCGAGGATTTGTTTTGAAACGATTTGTTGAATGCATGGATGAGATAAATCTCTTTCTGATTAACCAACAAATGTCTTATAAAGAAATGTCTGACATCGTGTGAGTTTGTAAACTAATGTTTTTTGCAGATTTATGTGAACATTTAAATGACTTAAATGTTAAATTACAAGGCTCTGGTAAGACACTTGATGTTATGTTTGATTACATAAAGGCATTTGAAATGAAACTAGGAGTTTTTAAGAGGGATGTAGATAGTGAAAGATTTAGATACTTTCCAAACCTAAAGAAATACATCAATGATCTCACAAAGGATGACAAAACAGACTGCCAGTGTCTTCAGAAGCTATTTGTAAACATCATTGAGTCAACTGTTGAGCAGTTCTCAACAAGATTTGCTAGGTTCAGAGAATTAGAAGAGACTGCAAAATTCATTAAGTTTCCAGACAGTATAAAACTGGATGAACTAAACTTGCAGAAGTTTCATGGATAGATATGGATGATTTTGAAATGCAATTGATTGAATTTCAAACTAGCTCAATTTGGAGGCAGAAATTTGTTGAGCTTAGAGCTGACTTGGAAAGTATTGAAAAGGATCGATTAGAGAAGGGAGTAAGAGAGAGAAATGCCGAAAACGAGGTACTGAGGACTTGGAATACTATTCCAGAAACTTTTGTCTGTTTAAAAAAACTTGCAACAACATTACTATCCATTTTTTCATCTACATATTCTTGTGAATCATTGTTCTCAGTGATGAACTCTGTTAAGTCTCATAATAGAAGTAGCCTTACTGATGAAACTAGCAGCGCATGTATATCTCTCAAGGTTACAAAATATAAACCGGATATAAATTATGTATCATCAGGGATGCAGCAGCAGAAGTCTCATTGATTCTAAATAAAGAAAAGGTTCACAATTATTCGTTCTCTAATTTTCATTTGATGTATTCTGTTAAAAATATTAAGGATTCGCTTTTGTTTAATATAATACAGTGTGTATTTTTGTAGGTAAAATAACTTTTATATTTTCTCTGTGGTTTTTATGCATCATTCATAAAGGATTAAGAATCAATAAAAGAATATCTTTAGTTTTATATCCTTTTATTGTGTTTTAGTCTAGTAAATCGATATTGAGCTTGGTATTGTAATGTACTGAAAAAAGTTTACAAAAACTAATGGCTGAATGATCTGATAAACAAATCAAAAATATTGTTTACTCTTTTGCTGATGCTAAAAATAACGTCTTTAAATTGTGTGGATGTATATGACAACTAGATTTACACTGAAATGCTAATATAAAACATCCACGCTAACAACAGGGAAGAACAACCACTAAGTAAAAATTCTGTCACTAATTTTTACATTCATTCAATATCCCATGATTTATAAAATCACTCTTACAAAACTCTCTGATTTTACCACCCCGGTGTGATTTCTGATTATTTGAAAAGGTTCTCCCATTACGTAAAAGATACCAAATAATATGTGACCCGGAAATTTTGGTTGGCACGAGAGAAAATTTTGTATCAAAGATTTGGTCGATTTTGGCACACACACTCAAAAAGGTTGCCCACCCCTGGCCTATAGGGACTGGAAATCAGTCAACATTACCTAATACACAAGAAGGAGTAGGAAAGGTGCAGCGGAAAACTGCAGGCCCATCACATAAACGCAATCTCTTTGAGAAAATTCTGAGGGACGCCATCATCCAACACCAGACCGAACACAGTCTTATCAACACAGCGCAACACGGTTTCATAAAAAGAAAATTCGGTCTGACAAACTTAATCACGTTCCTTGAAACGTTAACAGTTACACACTAGGTGACCAAGGCTCACCAGTAGATGTGCTGTACATTAATTTCTCCAAGACGTTTGACAAAGACCCACATGCACGACTGGCCTCTAAGATCCTGGCACATGGCATCACAGGCAAGATTTTGTTGTGGATTAACAATTGACTCGAAGACTGGCAACAAAGAGTGGTAATAAATGGAGTACATTCAGTGGAGTACCACAAGGCTGTATCCTTGGACCACCCTGTTTGTTATCTACATAAACGACATAGGTGAAAACATATCGAGCCTCATTGTCAATTTTGTGGACGACACAAAGATATTGGGGAAGGTAGCAAATCAAGATGACGTCGCAACAATGTAGAAAGACCTGCATGAGCTGTTCAAATGGTCTTGAGACTGGCAAAAGATCTTTAACATTACATAATAGAAGACCCTACAACTATGATACAACAATCCAATCACAACTATTCTGTTTAATAACACTTTCCTGGATACTGTCGATAAGGAGAAAGTTCTTGGCGTTGCGATAGATCATTCACTGAAGACGGTGTAACAATTTGGGGCAGTAGTGACAAAAGCAAATAGAAGTTTGGGATTTATAAAGCTTACCTCTGAATACAACAACGGGAACATGCTCCTTTAACTGCACAAATCTCCAGTACGTTCCAGTCTGGATTACTGTATACAGGCATGGAAAGACTACCACCAGAAAGACCTAACAACCGCAGCAACAGGAGACAGCAATAGCCCAAACAGCAGCAACAGGACAAACAACAACAGAAACAGGGCAAACAATAGCAGCAGCATGACAAGCAACAGAAGGAACAGGATAAACAATAGCAGCAACAAGACAAACAACATAAGGAACAGGGGACAACACCAGCAACATGGCAAACAGCAGCAGTAACAGGACAAATAACAGCACCAACAGGAGACAGCAAGAGTAGCAACAGGAGACAGCAACAGCAGCATGACAAACCAGAGGAGAGAGTTCAAGGGCAAAGGTGAGGGCAGTGAATTACAGCAACTGTCTGGTCTAACGCCGCGTCTCTCAGCTGATGACGCCTAGCACAGGTAACGCAGCGTTTCTCAGATGGTGACGCCTAGCACAGGTAAAGCGGCGTCTCTCAGCTGATGACGCCTAGCACAGGTAACACGGTGTCTCAGCTGATGACGCCTAGCACAGGTAACGCAGCGTCTCTCAACGGATGACGCCTAGCACAGGTAACACGGTGTCTCAACTGATGACGCCTAGCACCGGTAACACGGAGTTTCTCAGCTGGTGAGCCCTAGCACAGGTAACACGGTGTCTCTCAGTCGGTGACGCCTAGCACTAGTAACACGGTCTCTCAGCTAGTAATGCCCAGCAAGGTATTTTTATGTAATCTTTTGGGATACCAAGTTTTCCTAAGCTTGCATCAAACATCAAATTTTTCTAAGTTTTATGAAAATAGAAAGCCAATCGTTTTACTGAATTGGCAGCGCGGTTCCTTGTTGACCAGTGTAGAATTTTTTTCTCGCAGCACCCGGACCGAAAGTTTGGGGATGTATAGAAATGACGCTATATGTCCTTCCGTCCTTCTGTCCGTCCGTCCGGGAGAAATTTCTTATCCACTTGGTAACTCGCCAGAGAAGCGATGGATTAATTTCAGTATTAGAGTGAGAGCGTAAATTATAGCAGTACTGGACGAGTTGATAGTTCAAGCACTTCAGAAATCAAGCCAGTTTTTCAGATAATACTCAACGTTGCCCTTTTTTTTTAAGGGGGACTTAGAAAAAAATACGACTTTTTGGGGAGGGGGCAATCTACAAAAACTGTTTCATTATTTCTATATCAAGAGTCTTACCTGGTTACCTGTTGTGTAGATGACAGATGTAGTTTTTCCTGTTTTTAGTGAGAGGTTAGCTGGGTTAGGACCTGCCTGAGCTATAGACCTGACCATTTGTGTGTGTGTGTGTTTGTGTGTGTCAGTTTGGATATGTAATGATTTTTTTTTCTCTTATTTATTGGGCACTCCCCTACATCCTTGTGTAAGGTGAAGCGCAGAAGCGTTTACAGTGCCCAACAGGGAAGCATGCTAAGTTCATGCTTGCCTTTATATCTCATGAGTTAAGGGCGTAGAAGCCTGAAGAGTCAATGGTTTATGTCATCAAGTTATTGGAAGCTCCAACAACTTGTCCCTGAATACGAATTCGAAACTTTCGATTTACACCAGGTACCTACTTTACTGCTAGGTGAACAGGGACTAATGGGGGCTAGGAAGTATGTCCAAACAACTTCCACCGGCCCGGGAATCGAACCCGTGACATCTCGCTTGCGAAGGCAAGAGCGGTACCACTCTACCACCAGCACCCCCTATGTAATGAATGTGAATGAATCTAATGCTCAGGTGACTTCCAGGATAATTTTATGATGATTCTGGTGGTGATAAGTGTGTGTATCTGAGGTAATGAAAACACAGTAGGAAGTGGACAAAAAATCATATACTAATGAGAAAACAACAATTTTACCCATACTAAAGGGTTCGGGGGTTAAGCGTTGACTTTACACTTTGGCTGACCACCGATTAATTGCACTGGGGTCTTCACCGATCTCGGACAAAAATTTGGTAAGTCGTAACGTATACTTGTGTCTGTGAAGGACAGACTATGGTAAAAGATAAATGTCTAATAATACCAAGCTTGCTAGAGATGGCTTCTCTCTTTTTGCGTAAATCCCTTTACACGATTTGTTTTTTGTCTAGTGTTGGCTGTTGTGATGTAAAATATTTATTAGTCGTTCACACAGCGTTAATTTATTGGTAACCACTTGTGCTTTCTCTGGAAGATTATTTAAATAAGGTAGCCTTAGGAGAAGTGAGTTCATATTTACAGTGCAATATTTGTTAGGGAACGGCTATATACGAGTATTATCCACTGTAATGTTGACCTCAATGGCCGTCGTATGTCTTGAACTTGAAATTCTATGTGAAGTTCATTATGGTTCTTAATATAACCTACCAACCTAACCTAATTAAATATTTATTTTTTTAAACAAAAGCGTTTCATATAAGCAATACACACTGTGGCTCTTCCTGTGTTAATAGTATTCCCACATTTAATTATCCTAAAACTGTAGGCTAGGGGATCATGCATATAATTTACACTAGTAAAATACCGGTACATGTACAGTAGCTAAAACAACTATCTGTACATTCTTTGTGGGAAACAATATGAGACCATGGACGATAAATATTGGTATATGAGGGCTGTCACTACTCACACGTACCATTCCGGAGCATATCGAACCCCCACCTGCACAGATAGTTGTTTTAGCTACTGTACATATCAAGATCCATTACCATAATACTGATGAAGGTTGTGCACTTTAACCATCAACAAAAAGATTGTTTTATACAAAAATGTTTTCTGACCTCATGAAAATCTAAAAAAAAAAAAAATAGGAAAAGGAATTTTTAAACTGTTGATTTTAAATTTGGTCTATTCCAGACAGTTATACACCCTTGTGCTAAACGCCATAGCAATACCAAATGTAGGTTAGGCTAGATAGATTAAGTTAAATAAGGTAGGTTAGAAGAGGTTAAAATAGGTTAAATAGAGTGGGTTAGGTTAGATTAGATATATCAGGTTAAATTGGGTAGGTTATGTTTGTTCATTTTATGTCTGTTAAATCAAAAACAGTATACCAGTATATAATGTAGCTGGTAAACCATTCCTCTGTTCTAACATTTCTGTGGTTGTAATTAAATGGTGCAGCCGTACTTAATTAACAGGAAATATATACCCATAGAAGAAAACTTATGTCTTACCTTGAGAATGAAGAATATCTGGGAAATACTTTAGACTTCAGACTCATGGGAAGGAACCAGTATAGGAAGCTTTTTTTAGAAAAACATTATTTCTTACTTCATGAATAGAAAGAAAT
>NW_024718976.1:0-26105 GCF_018991925.1 Homarus americanus | reverse complement strand
CTTGACTTGTTATCCATAGTGACTAGTTACTTATGTTGTCACCATAGTTTACTTGACTTGTTATCCATAGCGACTAGTTACTTGTGTTGTCACCATAGTTTACTTGTTATCCATAGTGACTAGTTATTTGTGTAGTCACCACAGTTTACTTGTTATCCATAGTGACTAGTTACTTATGTTGTCACCATAGTTGAATTCACACCTTCGAGGTTTTCCCAATGTGTTAACTTTTGTGTTTTATTAACAATATAAAAATGACGTCAAGAAAAAATATGTCATGGTATTATGCCCTCCTATTAATACACACAGCCATATACCTAGCAGTAATATATACGGCCATATATATAACAGTAATATACACGGCCATATACAACAGTAATATACACAACCATATACATAACAGTAATATACACAGCCATATACCTAGCAGTAATATATACGGCCATATACATAACAGTAATATACTGTACACAGCCATATACATAACAGTAATATACACGTCCATATACATAAGTCATATACAAATTAATAAAACAGTATAGACAGTGAAACGTACAGACTTAATACTGCTCTCTCTCTCCAGACATTGTGGCACAAACTCACCTGACGGCACCATTACAAGCACCGGCTTCGCTCGTGTCACCTTCAGGGCGAACAGGGCGGTCGAAGACACGGGCTTCAGATGTTATGTTTGTTGCTTCGATAAACCCACTATTGTTACCAAACCCCCTCCCACTATTGTTACCAAACCCCCTCCCACTATTGTTACCAAACCCCCTCCCACTATTGTTACCAAACCCCCTCCTACTATTGTTACCAAACCCCCTCCCACTATTGTTACCAAACCCCCTCCCACTACTGTTACCAAACCCCCTCCCACTATTGTTACCAAACCCCCTCCCACTATTGTTACCAAACCCCCTCCCACTATTGTTACCAAACCCCCTCCCACTAGTGTTACTAAAGGTTAATCTGCCTGGTGGACTTTTGCGTAAACAAGTGCTTCCAACATTGACCGTGACTGATACTGACCGTGACTGATATTGACTGTGACTGATGTTGACCGTTACTGACGTTGACCGCGACTCATGTTGACCGTGACTGATGTTGACCGTTACTGATGTTGACCGCGAATCATGTTGACCGTGACTGATATTGACCGTGACTGATGTTGACCGTGACTGATGTTGACCGTTACTGATGTTGACCGTTACTGATGTTGGCCGTTACTGATGTTGACCGTTTCTGATGTTGACCGAAACTGATGTTGACTATGACTGATGTTGACCGTGACTGATGTTGACCGTTACAGATGTTGACCGTTTCTGATGTTGACCGTTACTGATGTTGACCGTTTCTGATGTTGACCGTAACTGATGTTGACTGTGACTGATGTTGACCGTGACTGATGTTGACCGTTACTGATGTTGACCGTTTCTGAAGTTGACCGTGACTGATGTTGACCGTAACTGATGTCGATGTAGTCCGTAACTGATGTTCACCGTGACTGATGTTCACCGTAACTGATGTCGATGTAGTCCGTAACTGATGTTGACCGTAACTGATGTTGACTGTGACTGATGTTGACCGTAACTGATGTTGACCGTAACTGATGTTGACTGTGACTGATGTCGACCGTAACTGATGTTGACCGTAACTGATGCTGACCGTAACTGATGCTGACCGTAACTGATGCTGACCGGAATGAAAGATCTAATCATGATGTTGGTTCAGCAACTAATACGTCATACAGCCTAAGAGAGAAGATACACAATAATTAACTTGGCTCTATGTGTTAACTGAGGCTCACGGGCGTCTGGAGGTTGGAAACCTAGTTCCTCGTTCTTAAATTTACCCTTAATATCGATATGTTTGAGGCAGTCACAAGTTCACTACTGACTGAGGCTTTGACTGCAATACTTACCTGCTGACTACTATAAACTGCTGATGCTCAAGGTCAGTTAGGTTAGCTTGGGTTAGGTCAGGTCAGGTCAGCTTAGGTTAGGTTCGTTCTTACTGTGTAGCACATGGTGACTAGAACCCTGGTTGTGACACTCTTTGAAGTTCACTTTCCCTGCAATACAAATCATCTGCTTCACACAACATCTGTTAACACCTCACATCTGCTTCACACACACGTCTGTTAACACCTCACATCTGCTTCACACACACATCTGTTAACACCTCACATCACACACACGTCTGTTAACACCTCACATCTGCTTCACACACACATCTGTTAACACCTCACATCTGCTTCACACACACACACACATCTGTTAACACCTCACATCTGCTTCACACACACGTCTGTTAACACCTCACATCTGCTTCACACACACATCTGTTAACACCTCACATCTGCTTCACACACACATCTGTTAACACCTCACATCTGCTTCGCACACACACATCTGTTAACACCTCACATCTGCTTCACACACACACACATCTCTTAACACCTCACATCTGCTTCACACACACACACACACACACACACACACATCTGTTAACACCTCACATCTGCTTCACACACACGTCTGTTTAACACCTCACATCTGCTTCACACACACGTCTGTTTAACACCTCACATCTGCTTCACACACACGTCTGTTTAACACCTCACATCTACTTCACACACACGCATCAAAAATTATGTATTATTATAAGAGAAAATTAAGCATATGTAAGATTTGTTTACATTTTATCTAGCACATTTTATTGTTAATTTGGACAAATAAAATCATTGCACAGCCTATTGTTATTATTCACCTTATATAACCTTGACGGTCACTGTATGCCCTCCCTGACACGGGTAACAACCTCAACCTAACCTACTGTAACTTAATATAACTTACCCTACCATATCATACCATACCATACCATACCATACCATACCATACCATACCTAACCTAAACTACCCCACCCCAAGCCAATCGAAACCAACTTAACCTAATCCTGACCGCCACAGTTTGTCCTCCCTGACACGGGTAGCCAGCTCCCACAATCGCCGTGGTGATATCTCAGTCTGGGAAGATTTTTGGTTCTCTCCTGGACCACCCTTGGGTCCGTGGTCAACAGTAATACAAGGAGCACAACCTTGGGGCCTGTGTAATATGTGTGTGCAAGTTTCATGTCTTTAACTGCTTCCGTTTTGGAGCTGTGCTGTAGCTGGGACAGACACACAATTTAGAGAGAGACACGTCCATTTATTACTATACATATTCTTATTTTAGAAAAAAAGAAAGTTTAGAAGAAAATTTAAGAGCCATTGTCTCTGGTTTGATCTTAAGCCTATACACCAAAAACAGTCCTTCATAGAACAGTAATTGAGGTACTGGCCGGAATATAACCTTAGGTCTCCATGACGGTTTTGACAGTGTCCCCTGACCCATGTACTGAACTCAAAAAATTTGAAATATTTTTTCTAATGTAGATTCTTATACTGATTCAAAAAATGTTATTTTTTGATAAATTAATATAAAAATCATAATAGCCCATTAAACTTTCAATGATCTACATTGAAATGTTACACTGTGGAGTAAAATACTGAGAAGAACAACCAAACAAGCCTTTGAAAACCTGACCTAACCTATAAAAGGTTAAAAATTGCTTTCGAGTTCATGGTTCCCCCTCCTCATCTGAACCCCAAAAGACACCAACACATACTTAACACCGAAAACACGAATAAGGTAAAGTAAATGATTTATAGTTTTAGGATTGTTATAGGTTGGGTAAGGTTGGATAAGATTTCCCAAGGCTTGTTTGGTGTACTTCATTGCGTGATTATATTGATCTGCAACAAAAATGATAAGGTTATTGAATAATTTTAAGTACAATTATTTTCTTCATTAATTGCCAATGATACTCTGGGTCCAGTCAAGGAAGTGAGCGACAGAGATGTGGCCGTCGGGATAGGTGGCCTTAAGCCTCGTACACATCAAAATACATTGTCTAGAAACAGTCGCTCAACAATGTTTCTGGGCTGTTGCGAGACAATCCAGAAACAGTAGCGAGACAGTCCAGAAACGCTTGGGATACACGGTAACATTGTTTCTGAACTGTCTACCGACTGCTGTGAAACAGTCCAGAAGCAATCGGCAAACTTTGTTGCTGGACTGTCTCACGATTGTTTCACAACAGCCGCGAGACAGTTCAGAAACATTGTTGCAGGTCCAGCCCAAGCTAGAGCGATGAATTGGCGGGATGAGCAGTCGACGTCATCATGTCGGTGGATGCAGAAGTGGCCGCTGCAGCGGGTGCCTGTGTTTTTATTTCCTAAGGAGAAAGAAGATGGAGAGCAAGGTAAAGTCCTAGACGATGGTGGAGGAAGGAACAAAATATGGAGAAAAACTAATGACAGACCTGAAACAAGAAGATGCAGCTGGATTTAGAAACTTTTTAAGAACAATAGCTTCAGATTTTTAAATATTACTGAAAATGGTTGGTCCCAAAATCACAAAGCAAAATACAAACTATGGAGCCTCAATCCCTGCCAAAATACCTCTTGCAGTACCATTAAGGTATCTTGCCAGTGGGGACTCATTTACAAGCCTGATGTATACCTTCAGTGTCAAAACAGTCAATATCTTCCATCGTTCCGGAAGTGTATGACTTTCTCATTGATGCCCCAAAGGAATTTGTATTAATTTTTGTTGTGTCTTAGGCTATATACTCACCTGATTTACATCATCAGTGCATCGGCCGCCTCTTGGCTCGTTTCCTCCAATCAGGAAGATAAGCGGTTCATACCCGAACCACAAACACTTCTTAGGGGAACAACCACTTTTTTTTTTTTTTAGAATCACTCAACTTTTTATGTTCTTTCCTAATTTTTCTACATTAGCTCATTTGCAAGTTTCTGTATGGCGTCTTTCTTTTTTCATCGGTTTTTATAGTCTGGGCATGTGACATCCCATAAAGAAGGAATAGCATGTAGCATCTCAATTATAGAAAGTGTTGTTTCAGTTGTCCACATGATGCTGAAAATAAAAGATATCAACTACATGTAGTACTGTTAACTTAGCAAACAATAATGCATGTAGCTCTTAGGTGTAAGCAAACCCACCTCACAGATCACAGGCTGAACGTCAACTGATACTCCATGTTGCCAAATGCGTCCAGATTGAGAAACTTTGTATCTTGTTTCTCTTACGGGATGGGAAACAAGAAACATATGAAGTCGTGTTTCTGGACTGTTGCGAGAAAGTCGCGCAATAAATTTGTATTTTTCTGAGACAGTCGTGCAACATTCCCGAGACTATGTTGCGCAACAATGTATCTCAGTGTGTACTCGACGACAGCCTTGAGACGCCACGAAGGTGATGACCCCAGCCAGCACGACCCTCGACCCGTTCTGCAACGTAATCAGGTTGGGGGACAGGTGGTAGAAGCGGTACCGTTCTTGCCTCGCAAGCGAGATGTCACGGGTTCGATTCCCGGGCCGGTGGAAGTTGTTTGCACTTACTTCCTAGCCCCCACTAGTCTCTGTTCACCTAGCAGTAAAGTAGGTACCTGTTGTAAGTCGAAAGTTGCGAATTCGTATTCAGGGAGTTGTTGGAGCTTCCAATAACTTGATGACATAAATCACTGGCTTCAGGCTTCTACGCCCTTGACTCTTCAGGCTTCTACGCCCTTAACTCATGAGACATAAAGGCAAGCATGAACTTAGCATGCTTCCCTGTTGGGCGCTGCAAACGCTTCTGCGCTTCACCTTACACAAGGATGTAGGGGGTGCCCAATAAATAATAAAAAAAAATAGAAAATAAAAAAAAACGTAATCAGGCCGCCTGAGTCCCCCTGTAGGAGTGACAGAGAAGGTGCTGGCTTATTGTGTTCTGTATACATGTGGCAGTTAGATATACCAGTGAGAAGGATGGCGGTATACCACATAACCACTCCCGCTCCCTTCCCCCTACCACACAACCCCTCTCTTCCACCTACCACGCAACCCTCCCCCTACCAACCAACCCTCCCCCTACCACACAACCCCTCCCTCCACAACCGACACAACCCCTCCCTCCACCACCGACACAACCCATCCCTCCCCCTACCACACAACCCTCCCCCTGCAACACAACCCCTCCCTCTGCAACACAACCCCTCTCTCCACCACCCACACAACCCCTCCCTCCGTCTACCACACAACTCCTCCCTTCCACCACCCACACAACCCCTCCCTCCACCACCCACACAACCCTCCGTCCACCTACTACCCAACCCCTCCACCTACCACACAACCCCTTCCTCCACCACCCACACAACACCTCCACCACCCACACAACCCCTCCCCTCCACCTACCACACAACCCCTTCCTCCACCACCCACACAACCTCCCTCCACCACCCACACAACCCTCCCTCCACCACTCACACAACCCCTTCCTCCACCACCCACACAACACCTCCACCACCCACACAACCCCTCCCTCCACCTACCACAAAACCCTCCCTCCAGCTCCCACACAACCCCTCCCTCCACCACCCACACAACCCCTCCCCTCCACCTACCACAAAACCCCTCCCTCCCCCTACCACACATCCCCTCCCTCCACCTCCCACACGACCCACTCTGGTGGTGAACTCAACAGACGTAGAATCACAGTCAAGCAAGAACATGAAAGCCAGTTCATAGACTTCATCCATGACTGGTACAAGGACTACAAGCCTGACAACTACCAAAGTTTCCATGACGATCTGATAGATAGGACTTATACATACTTCACCAACAATGACTCCACCAAAAAAAGGAGAAAACGTGGTCAGCATAATGGGAACAGGCAAGAGCAGTGCTATAATGACCCTGAGGGTGGGTAAGGGTTACAGACAATTTAGAACACCTGAAATGTTACAATTGTATCAAGCTTCCCTTGCTGCTGTCAGGGAACGTGTAAACGAACTCAGACAAAATGCATGCGAGACATATGTCAACAGCCTGAACCAACACACATCCCTCAGCAAAGCCTGGAAAGACATAAACATAATCAGAGGTAAAAACAGAAGACACGTCTCCCATCCAAACCCTCTGCAAAAGTCGAATGAGCTAATAACAAAGTGGGTTCATGTGTCGAGCTATGACATGTTACCAGCTAGGACTCGGGGACTCCTTGATGCGAAGTCTGTAGAGAGAAGTAATCTTATTAGCTTTATGCTGGGCAAACAGCACGATGAGTGTGATGTTCCATATACTGAGTGGGAGCTTGACGCCGCCCTCGCCAGGGGTAGGTCTACTTCCCCTGGAGAGGACGGAGTCACCTACAACATCATTAGACTACTAAGGCGCGTGCCAGGCAATCCATTGTTGGTATTGTACAATATGAGTCATGCCGAGGGCCAACTACCCACATCATGGACCAGCAGTATTGTTGTACCAATACCGAAACCAGGACAGCCTGATGCCTTTCGTCCCATATCACTAACCAGCTGCCTGTGTAAAACCTTTGAGAGGGTGGTTCTTGGCAGACTCTTATATAGAATCAGAGAACACATGTCTCCTAACATAATTGGCTTCACCCATGATAAAGGTGTACATAATTGCATCACCACATTCCTAACTGTGCATGGTGATGAAAGGCACAGATACACCACATTTCTTGACCTAAAAGCTGCATTTGATATTGCCAATAGGCAACTGATATTGTACGAACTAGCCAAAATGGATATAGGAGGTAGGCTGTTACACTGGATAAGTGGTTACCTAACCAACAGAAGGGCTGCTGCACTGTTTCAGGGTTACAAAAGTGAAGTTAAAGATATGCAACTTGGTACCCCTCAAGGTGGAGTACTTAGCCCCACTTTGTTCAATGTTCTTATGAATGCATTATTAAATTTAATACCAGACAACCCCAGCAATATCTCAATCAGCTATGCTGATGATATTCTTATACATACTAAAACTCATCGTGAAATGCAAACCACCCTGAACCATGTATACGCAGCCTGTGAACACCTCGGTCTTATTATCTCCACTGACAAAACTAAGGTGTTCAACAAACAAGCTGGTAACCGCAAACGCGGCCCCGCCAAGTTCAAGATAGGTAACAACACTATTGACTATGTTTCTTCTTTTAAATATCTTGGTGTTTCCGTCCCTTGTACCCTACCTGCCATACAACAGCTAACCCGCCAATGTACTGACAGACTGAGACCTCTTAGAAGTGTAGCGGGGTACAGCCCGCACTATGGTGATAATATTAGAATTGTTAAAACAATGTACCTAGGCTATATAAGATCTCTGATAGATTACCACGCACCAGCCCTGGTCATTCGTGACGGGAAAGGCGTTGACAAGCTCGAGAAAATGCAAAATAAAGCCCTCAGAATTATCCTAGGATGTCCCATGAGCACTAAAGTACTTAATATGAGGAAAGAACTAGGTATACCCAGTGTTAAAGATAGAATAATTGAAGTCAACCTCATGATAGCCCTGAGGCTTCTGCGTGGTGATCCTGATAACATTGTTTCCTTAAAATTGCTAGAATGTATGAACCATGGGACTACTTAGTCTAAATGGATCCAAACTACAGCTACACATATGAAGATGTTTGGACAAGACCACCTGTACAAAGTTGAGACACAACAGCGCTTCCTGCCACCTTGGCGGACAGTTCCCTTCGATATCACAATACCGACGTATCCGCCTAAAAAATTAATTATACAAAGCATTTATCTCCAACACACTGCCAAATTGAGAGCTCTTGAACACATACACACTCTACAGACTGATGGTAATATCACACAGACCATCTATACTGATGGATCTCTAAACACCGCCTGTGGGAGGCCTGGAAGTGCTATTGTTGTGACTCAACCTGACGGTAATATAATTGAGAAAGGAGTTAGAATTAACAACTGGGCATCCACTCTACAAACTGAATTAGTTGCCATACTCACAGCTATTAAATTCATTGAAACCACTGTGTTACGAGTTGGGGATTTAGAATATAGTTATACGTCTACCCAGATCCCAACAGGTAACAAAAAAAAACAAAACAAAGACAATCGGACTATAAAAGGGTAGACAAAGGATGCGAGTTTTCGTTGTGTATAATAAAGTACCATAAATCCCTTAACAAAATATTCAGCATATAAATTACCCTTAACCAAACTTAACCTAAACATTAACAGTATATACATATTAATAAAACATAAAACAATCTTGAAGCAAGTGGACGTGGGGGAGGCAATACAAGATACAAATACTTAAGTGAGGAGCTGAGATGGCTGACGAGTAAGGCTGAGTATTGTAGAAGACGGTAGGTAGTCACTGCACCATAGGTTTAGAGGATAGATGATCCTGTGGTCACTTCCCAGAGCCAAGTGCTCTCTCCTCGAATTGGAGCTCACAAAGAAGACTTGGAGGAAGTGACGCAACAACCAGGATATGGAGAAGGGAAACCCCGGAGTGTTAACTAAGACGAGTCATACTCGTGTCTCGTCCCTAGATGGCGTTGCTCGTGGTGCTGGGTAGGTAGATCAGGACAATAGATGGCGTGGTTCGTAGTGCTGGGTGGAGGGGTTCGTAACACACCCCCCCTCCAAAGACCTCCGTAGCGCGGGCGCGAAGGAGGTGATCACCTGGTGCGTCTGGAGAGTAGCTGCTGTATTTCCACTGGAGCTCGGGATAAGGAGTCTGCAATCAGGTTGTCCACCCCCTTTATGTGCCGGACTTGTAGATTATAGGGCTGGGTGAGGAGAGCCCAGCGGAGGATTCGCTGGTTGGAGGTCTTGTTGGTTTGGATGAACGTGAATGGGTTATGGTCGGTGAAGACCAGGGTTGTTTGTGGGCAAGACTGGAGGTAACATTCAAACTTCTTTATTGCCAACACCAGAGCCAGGGCCTCCTTCTCTATGGTCGAGTAGTTGGTCTGATGTTTTTTCAACTTGGCGGAGTAATATGCCACAGGGTGAAGAACATCAGTGGTTGGGTCGGGTTGTAGGAGCACAGCCCCCACTCCGACACCACTAGCGTCGATTTGCAGATGGAAGGGCGAGGTGTAGTCAGGGGGGTGGACTACAGGCTTGGAGGCAAGGAAGGCTTTGAGGCGGTGGAAAGACTGGTCGCACCTCTGGTTCCAGATGTAAGGGACCGCAGAACTGGTAAGGTCTGTGAGGGGTCCGGCCACGCTGGAGAAGTTACTGCAGAACCGACGGTAGTAGCCGCACATCCCCAGGAAGCGCATGAGTTCCTTCCTCGTCCTTGGAGTGGGGAAGGACAAGATGGCTCTAACGTTTGCGTCCTTGGGTCTCACCATACCATGCCCAACGATATGTCCCAGGTAAGTCACTGAGGCCCGGCCAAAAGCAGATTTAGCCAGGTTTATGGTGAATCCAGTCTCTTGCAGTCGTGCAAACAGTATCTCCAAACGCACCAGATGTTCGTCCCAGCTGTCCGACACCACCACCAGGTCATCCAGGTAGGCGAACGTCCCACCTAGGTCCTGAATAAGGTAGTTGATGGCCCTCTGGAATGTGGCCGGAGCATTAGAAAAGCCAAACGCCATAACCAAATATTGAAAAAGACCAAATGGAGTTATAAATGCCGAGATTATTTTTGCCCTATCCGTGAGTCCCACTTGATAATATCCTTTCAATAAGTCCACCGTACTGATAAATTTGGCACAGCCTATGCTGTCTATTATATCTTCAATCAAAGGTAAAGGGTAGGAGTCTGAGACAGTGACCTGGTTCACTTTACGATAATCGGTACAGAAACGAAAAGTGCTATCGGGTTTTGGAATGAGAAGGCAAGGTGAAGCCCAGGGGGAGGTACTAGGCTCAGCTAAGTTATGTTTTAACAAAAAATCTACCTCCTTTTTCATAATCTCTCTTTTTTGTGGATTTAGTCGATATGCTGATTGCCTAATGGGTTGTACATCATCTGAGATTAGCTTAATATCATGTTTAAGTATATTGCAAAACCCTGGGAGGTCTGACGTGACTTTAGGAAATGTTGATAATAACTTAGTGAGATCTTTTGCTTGAGATGGATTCAGAACAGAAAAATACTCATCCAAGTTGTTGAGTATGTGACTGTTAGCAGGGTTTTCTTTAGGTAGAGGGAAGTCTAAATTCTCCAATAGGTCCATGTCATCTGTCTCCGGCTCCGGCCCTGACAAAACCGTATGCAATACAGGTTGACTTATAGCCTCTGGGATGTCTTCCTCTGACTGCCTGGAATGGTAAAGTTTCATGAGATTAATGTGAACAAGTTGTGAATCTTTTCTGCGATCAGGAGTATGGACTATATAGTTGAGGGGAGATAGTTTATTAGCATCGACTTGAAAGTTTTGATGGAACCGTTCCAAGCAACCTTGGGAGTGTGGGTGGTAAGCCGAAGATGTACAATGGTCCACACTGGGGTCTTTCATCACCTGTTTGAACAAAGATGGATCAGATTGTTGGGCTGTAATGAGCTCATCCTTACTAATGGTCTTATTGTACAGATTTTCTGTGGGTAGTAAGATATTGGAGGTGGTTTCAGATGAAGAGGGCCCATTTCGCACACTCTGTGACCGGGTGACAGCACAAGATGGGAAAAGATGAGGAATAGTTTCTTTAAGGTCAGTGGTGGAGTTGACAGGTAAGGGAGAGTCGACTGTCTTTATGTTAGGAACCACTAGATCTCCTACCAAGTCATTACCCAATAATAAATGAATGCCGCACACAGGCATTGGGTCTTTCCTTATGGCTATTTGCACTTCCCCAGTAATCAAGGGACATTGGAGGTGCACTTTAGCTAAAGGATAGGAAGAATGGGATAAGAGATCCGAAATTAGAACACTCATTAGTAAATGCGGTAGATATATCAGGAATGACGTTAAACAGGAGGATAGATTGTGCTGCGCCCGTATCACGTAGTATACGAATAGGGAAAGAACGAGACCCCTCTATGATTGAAATTTTTCCCTCATAGGTGAATGAAGAGAAGAGATCCTGATGGGGCCTTTCCACATTGGTATTTGCTATTGGTTTGGATTTGGGATCCAGGGAACTACTTTTAGCAATTCGACACTTTGGGTGTTTACAAGTCTGGATCGTATGGCCTGGGTTTTTACAGTAAGAACAAGTAAGCTTGGTTGCATCTGGGGGAGTAGGTGTGGGACCTTTCGACCTACCACTCACGTTCCCAAGGTTATGATCAGAGGAGGACCTAACATGTCGGGAAGTACCACGTTCTCTACTGCCCAGTGACTCCACCAACAAAGCGTACGCATCAGCCAGCTCAGCAGCACGCCCTAAATTAACCTCTCCACGCTCCTCCACATGCTTCAAGATGTGAAATGGTATCTTGCTCTTCCACTCCTCCAGGACTACTAAATTTAACAAATCCTGAAATGTGGAGGTCTCTGTAGCCTCTAGCCACTTCTTAAAAAACCTAAGCTTTTCTTGAGCAAACTCAACAAAGGTGTGGGAAAATGGTTTGGTTAGTTTACGAAACTTCTGCCGGTATCCATCTGGCGTGATAGCATAAGAGGTGAGGATATTCTTTTTTACGTTATCATAGTCATCAGTCTGGTCTAAACAGTTATAAACTCTACGAGCCTTACCATATAAATTAGGAACTAACACTGACACCCACTGGTCCTTTGGCCACTCATTCTTCCCGGCTATTTTCTCAAAAGTCCTAAATGACCCGTCCATATCGGATTCATCAAACCCGGGAACAAGGGAAGAAGCAGTAGCAGGGTTATAGCAGCTAGTTTCTCTCTTAATGCCACTTCTTTTGATTTAAACTCCGATGTTAAGGTGACTTCTATCTCTCTTACCTGTAGTTCTTTCAGTCTAACCTCCTGCTCCAACTTGGCCTGTTCCATCATTTCCTCATGCTCCAACTTGGCCTGTTCTAACCTTCCCTCATGCTCCAACTTTTGCTCCAACTTGGCCTGCTCCAACTTGGCCTGTTCCAACTTTTCTTCATGCTGCAACTTGGCCTGCTCCAACTTGTCTTCATGCTGCAACTTGGCCTGCTCCAACTTGTCCTCCTGCTCCAATTTGGCCTGTTCCAACTCGAGTTCTTTCATTTTGATTTGGAACTCGAACCTAGCTCGTTCTAGTTCTAAGGCGTCTATTCGTTGTGTTTCTTCTTGAGGGCTAGCCAGACCTGAGGCAACTTCTGAGTGAGGAGGGGTGGTGGATAGTGGTTGAAGTTTCTTGGACATGGGCGTTAATCTGTCAACAGCGGATTCTTTTAAAACTTCTTGTTGAACCAACACTTCAATCACATGATTTTTTAACATTTCCTTAGTCAGTTGCTGTGAAAATGGGATATTGTAATAGTTGGCTATTTCTTTCCATTCTTTCTTCAGGATATTAACACGTAATTTAGCTACGGAAGGATTTTCAATAAAATCCTGGAGATCAAAACCTGAGGTGGCCATTGTTAAGAAAAATAGGATAAATTAACTAATGGTCAAAAGATAAGATAAGTGGATAACCCTAGAAAATATCACGACAGTGGATAACCAGAAAGTCCCAGAAACTAACCAAGTTATACCTAGGGAAATTACACTTATGATTATTGTTCTTCTGAGAAGATCCTTAGATAAGGATAAGAGACTTGAAAGAGGTAGGGCGTATTATTGCATTAATATAAAGATCCGGATTAACAACCCTGATATACTTGAAAGAGGAAGGGCGTATTACGGCATTAATATAAAGATCCGGATTAACAACCCTGATAAATGGTATGATTGACCCTGAATGAGATAATGAGAAGAACAATAATTGAGGCTTTATAATTATGGGGTCCTGGTAGAGCGGGGCGTCCCAAGATATCACTTCACCCTAAACTAGTGACTATGGAACAGCCTACTCTGGAGTGAGGGTACGGCATTAAACAGATCCGGATTCTTCCCTACACTCGATAAGACTTACTACACGACTGCCACGTGTAATAACAGGTAAGCCTTATGACACTTGGAACCTAATATCCTACGGCTGTCACTCTTACTGTACGATAATACCAATATATGCACACACATATGAAGGAAACTTTAAACCACCGTAAAGCAATTGTGAACAGAAGTGACTGGGAGGAATAATTAACACTGAGTAACAAGGGAGGAAGGAATATGGTACTTAAGGTCGGGTCCTGTCACGGTCGCCATTTGTTACGAGTTGGGGATTTAGAATATAGTTATACGTCTACCCAGATCCCAACAGGTAACAAAAAACAAAAAAAACAAAGACAATCGGACTATAAAAGGGTAGACAAAGGATGCGAGTTTTCGTTGTGTATAATAAAGTACCATAAATCCCTTAACAAAATATTCAGCTTATAAATTACCCTTAACCAAACTTAACCTAAACATTAACAGTATATACATATTAATAAAACATAAAACAATCTTGAAGCAAGTGGACGTGGGGGAGGCAATACAAGATACAAATACTTAAGTGAGGAGCTGAGATGGCTGACGAGTAAGGCTGAGTATTGTAGAAGACGGTAGGTAGTCACTGCACCGTAGGTTTAGAGGATAGATGATCCTGTGGTCACTTCCCAGAGCCAAGTGCTCTCTCCTCGAATTGGAGCTCACAAAGAAGACTTGGAGGAAGTGACTCAACAACCAGGATATGGAGAAGGGAAACCCCGGAGTGTTAACTAAGACGAGTCATACTCGTGTCTCGTCCCTAGATGGCGTTGCTCGTGGTGCTTGGTAGGTAGATCAGGACAATAGATGGCGTGGTTCGTAGTGCTGGGTGGAGGGGTTCGTAACAACTGTTACTGACAGTCTCATCATCACTGACTCTCTATCCTCACTACTTGCCCTTGGTACCCTCGACTCAGGTTGTCACCCTCTTGTCTCTGAAGCCAGACACAAATATGCGTGCCTTGTTGACCGGGGTGTCAAGGTCAAACTGTTGTGGATCCCCTCTCACATAGGCCTCATAAAACATGACAGAGTTGATGCCCTCGCCAAACTGGCGTCTAACAAAGACACCGTTGAATACAATTTGGGTCTGTCAAAAATGTATGATATATATGGACACAAAGTAGTACCTTCAGCTGTATATTGTTATATTACTATTATTAATTATGTATAGTAAAGTATTACAGAACATGTATTAATTCTATGTAATATTCTATTTATTGTGCACCATATTATGTATATAAATTATCACATTTATACTTTATGTATTCAGCTTGTGAATGCTGGCATCTGTATAGGCCAGCGCGTAGTAATACATAGATAGATGTAGAAGTAGTTAAGACCGAGTCCTGGTGGCACGCCCACAGGCTTCCTACTGTAATATTATCTCCCGTACGAGAATAGAACCTACTTTTAAAGACAACAAGTGTTTGTATATACCCTCAGTAGTATAGAACATTCTTTGGGTATCTGGCAATACGCTAGATGGCGCAGTGATTATTTCTCAGTGAGATTCAGTGGACCAAGCCTTCCCCCGGACTCTGTTAATGGCGTCTCGTCTTCAGTCTACTTCAGCTCCAGACGGCAAGACTACTACAAGCCTCTGGACTTACAGTGTTGTGAAGTGCTATGCTGTGTACAGTGCTGTGCTGTGAAGTGAAGTGTTTTGTGAAGTGCTGTGCTGTGTATTTTAATCATAATTGTCTGTGCAAGTTGCGGTCAGCTGACTAAGGGAGCGACCCGACAGTACGTGCTCTCCGTCTCTGGTCTGAGGGTGACTGAGGAGCTACGCGACGCTGGCCACTCGCTCCTACGTCTGGCAGCGCGCCAAGTCTCTCCCCTCCCGCCAAACACACACACACACACGCATTCACCTTATATTTCTGGTGACTTACTTGAGACTTCTGTAATTCTGTGCATAGATTACGAGGGGCTGACCCGATCTTTTGCACAGATAGAGTACAGAAGCAGTCGGCATGTCTCACAGGGATCATAACGATACCCTGGACGATGGGGCTACGAGTTTTAGTGTGGGAGATCTCTCCCCACCCACCCACACTCCCCACAGTGACAATGCCCAATCACCCACAGAATCTCCTCGCTCGTCGCGAGCCAGCTCTCCTGCGATACATGCGTCCACAGATCTCCTTCAACTGATAAAGTGGATGGAAACTTCTCGACGCCAGGACGATATGGCAAGGAGAGAAGAGGAAGAAATTAGGTACAAAGAGTCTGAAAGACGACGCCACAAAGAGGAACAAACACGCAGAGAACTCGAAGACATACGTAGACGTGAGGATGACCTTAGAAGACAGGAGGATCAAGCCAGATTTGAAGCTTTAATTTCTCTGTTAGCCTCCCCACAACGTTCTACCGTACAAGATTCGTCTGCTACAACTGATGTTGATGCGACTAGAGGTACTGGTACCTCATTTCCCAGAGTCGGAACAACACCTCAAAAGGCTGCTGTACAGACGCCTCCCTCTCTGATGTCTGACGCTTCTTATCAGATGTTTCGGGAATGGCGTCGACGTTGGCAAGACTACGCAACAATGGTTGACTTGTCCAGTTTATCACAGCCGAAACAAATGATCCAGCTTCGTATGTGCTTGTCCTTAGAGACACAACGTACTCTCGAGCACACACTTCAAGTGCCTCCTACGACAACTCTGACGGTAGAGGCCGTGCTCGACAAGTTGCAGGAACACGTCAAGGGACAGCGCAACGAAGCACTCAGGAGAAGACAACTCCTCCAATGTAAACAGCTTGATGGAGAATCTTTTGACGCGTTTTTTGTAAGGCTCAAAAGGTGTTCAGAGGAAGTTGATGTTTGTCCCGGACATTCTCAAGTCTGTGAAGAAACACAACTTAAGACAATTATCTTAACGGGTGTCCGAGATGAAGAGCTAGTTCAGCGTCTCATTTCCCTCGACCCCACTTCCTCCCTTCAAGATGTTGTTACGAAATGTCGAGCGTACGAGGCCGCCAGGTGTGCGACTTCAGCTTTACGTTCACAACCTGACCAGGTGAGGGCAGTGTCTTCCTACAGAAAGGGTAAGAAGCAGCAAGGTAACCCCACCCCTCACCCTCCAGCCACACCTTCAGCAGCAGCTTTGTGTAACAGCTGTGCGAGACAGCATAATGCCTCCCAGTGCCCAGCTGCTCAAAGCGTGTGCAGAAGTTGCGACCGCCAGGGTCACTGGGCTTACACAGTCAAGTGCCCTGCTAGCAAAGTTCAGTGTAGACTTTGTGGTCGTGTGGGCCATTATGACAAATGTTGTCGTAAGAAGACACATAAAGGACGCCACCTAGGATCCAAGAAGTCATCCTCAGGTAGTGCTGGCGCGCCCCCTCCTTCTGGCAAGCATCAAGACGCTGTGTCCAGTCGTTCCTGCCGTCGTGTACGTAGTTCCACAGACACGACGCCCCAGCACATCAATGTCGTCATTTCTTACGGTAACTCGTCATCCAGTCTTCAGATGTTACCTGACACCGGTGCTGACGTCTCAGTAATTGGTCCACAACATTTAGCAAGTTTGGGAATACCCCGGAGCAACCTACAGCCCCCTCTTCAGACAACGAAACTGACAGCTGATGGTTCCAAGATGGCTCCAGCGTTGGGATCTTTCTGGGCTACCCTTACCTTTGGTACGCAGTCTTGCTCAGCCCGGATTGATGTTCATAATGGTATCCCGACTCCGCTCTTATCATATGGCCATTGTCAGGAGTTGGCCATTATTTCCAAGGAATTCCCTAAACCTATCTTAAAGGTCACCCATGTCAACAGGTTGAAGGAATTCCCTATCTCTACTAACACGTCCCCTTCTGACGCAAGAGCTTACCTTCTCAAGGAGTTTGCTGACGTGTTGGTTAATAAGAAATCTTTAGGATCCACACCACTCAAGCCGATGGTGGGTCCACCTATGAAGATTCATCTTAAGGATGGTGCTACACCTTTTGCCATCCACACCCCTCGTTTGATTCCTCACGCCTACAAGGAGCTAGTTAGACAAGAACTTGACTCCATGGTTGCTCAGGGAATCATCAAACCGGCCGGAGACGAACCTTCACCTTGGTGCCACCCTCTCGTCCCCGTCGCCAAACCTCGTGGTGGAGTACGGATCACCACCGATCTATCAAAACTTAACCAACAAGTTTCCCGTCCAGCCCACCCTTCACCCACACCCTTCGCAGCTGTTCGAAGTGTGGACCCGAAGGCGAAGTTTTTTACAACTATGGACGCCTTATGTGGTTATTGGCAGATCGAGTTGGCCGAGGAAGACCAACACTTGACTACATTCATCACACCATTTGGAAGATACCAGTATTGCAGAGGCCCCATGGGATTTGCCGCTACGGGCGATGCCTTCTGTCAACGTGGTGATGCGGCCCTTCAAGGAGTCACGAATTGTGTCAAGGTGGTTGATGATATCTTACTCCACGACGAAGACTACTGTGCCCACCTCTCCCGGATATATGAAGTTCTCACCAGATGTCGAAAGTACGGGATTACCCTCAACGCTGACAAGTTTGTAGTCGCCGCTCCATCAGTGAACTTCTGTGGGTACACCCTCTCAGCATCAGGCATTGCAGCTGACCCGGAGAAAGTAAGTGGAATCAGGGATTTTCCAACCCCTGCCAACCTAACAGACCTCCGTTCTTTTTTAGGTCTGGTCAATCAGCTGGCTGAATTCACACCTGACATCTCCGCCGCAGCCCAGCCGTTACGCCCCCTGCTGAGCCCCAGGAGGACATTCCTGTGGACCCCAGATCATCAAGAGGCCTTCCAGCAAGTTAAGCAGGCCCTTGTGAGTCCACCTGTCCTCGCCTGTTACGACCCAGCCCTACCCACCGTCCTCCAGACTGACGCCTCCAGACTCTACGGCGTTGGTTACGCCCTTCTGCAGGACCATGGCGGTGGACAACTCCGCTTAATTCAGTGTGGATCCCGGTTCCTGACGGACGCTGAGACCCGATATGCCACGATTGAGCTGGAGATGTTGGCTGTTGTCTGGGCGATGGCGAAGTGCCGTTTCTACCTGATAGGACTTCAGCACTTCACCCTCTTCACGGATCATCGCCCCCTTATACCTATAATCAATCACTACTCTTTGGATGCAGTAGAAAATCCTCGCCTTCAACGTCTGAAAGAGAAGCTCTCGCCTTATCTCTTCACGGCTGTGTGGCGTGCGGGTAAGCTGTTGTGCATCCCGGATGCCCTGTCCCGCGCCCCCGTCAGTCGCCCCACCCCAGAGGACGAGATGTTGTGTTCTACAGCTGCTGCATCCCTCAAGTCAGTGGTTTCATTGAAGGCCGTCTTCACATCAGACGAGTCTACAGCACCGGATGCAGACAAGACTCTTGAAGATCTCCGCACCGCAGCCCGGGCCGACCCTTCCTACATCCGGCTCGTCGACTGTGTGTCTCAGGGATTTCCATCTAACCGATACGACCTTCATGAATCGCTACTCCCGTACTGGAAAATACGCGAGGACCTCTATTGTGATGGAGACCTCGTCTTGTATGGTCCACGAGTAGTTATTCCTGCTGCCCTACGCCGCCGTACCTTGGCCCGCCTTCACGACAGCCATCGAGGAGTGGAGGCCACCAAGCGACGGGCGAAGCAGACTGTATTTTGGCCCGGAATCAACGCGGACATTGCAAGTACCGTCCGTGCCTGTGAACCGTGCCAGATTCTGCAACCTAGCCAGCAACAGGAACCTTTAATGTGCGACGATAACCCTTCAAGACCCTTCGAGTCTGTGTCGGCCGATTTCTTTGCAGTTGCAGGGAAGTCCTTCCTCGTCATTGCCGACCGACTGTCTGGATGGCCTGTTGTCGTCCCCTGTGGTAGTGATACAACGGCTACTGCTACCATCCGGAGCTTCAGGCATTACTTCAGAGAAGTTGGTGTTCCCCTCCGCCTCAGGACTGATGGAGGACCCCAGTTCACCAGCCACGAGTTCCGGGACTTCATGGACCGTTGGGGAGTCCGTCATGTCGTGACCTCGCCCCACTACCCCCAGGCGAATGGACACGCTGAAGCCGCAGTCAAGACTGTGAAACACCTGATCCTTAAGGTGTCACCCTCAGGAAATATCGACTGCGAGGACTTCGATCGAGGTTTGTTGGAGTTACGCAACACCCCGAACTTCACCGGACGCTCCCCAGCCCAGGTTCTATACGGACATCATCTCAGGTCTTGTGTTCCTGCCCACCCGAAGTCTTTTTCTCAAGAGTGGCAGGCCAAGACTGAAGAATGTGACCGCCGTGCAGCAGAACGAGCCGCAGATGTCGCTGCTCGGTACGACTGTCATGCCCGCCCCCTTCCCAGGTTGAGTATCGGCCAGCAGATCAGGATTCAAGATCCGGTATCTCACCGCTGGGACAAGGTTGGGGTTGTTATGGGTATTGGCCGGTCCAGGGACTACCAAGTGCGTCTTCCTAGTGGTAGAGTATGGTGGAGGAACCGTCGTTTCCTCCGACCTGTGGAGCTGCCTAGTGTTGACCCCTCCCCAGTTGAGTCCCCTAATGTTGATGTCTCTAAAGTAAATCCATCCCCACCTTGTGTTTCTGCCCCAGTACTCCGCAGGTCCGAGCGACTCAGAAACAAAAGGTCCGCTCAAGATGAAACTATGAGCGTATAGGGGGGAGGGAGGTGTATGATATATATGGACACAAAGTAGTACCTTCAGCTGTATATTGTTATATTACTATTATTAATTATGTATAGTAAAGTATTACAGAACATGTATTAATTCTATGTAATATTCTATTTATTGTGCACCATATTATGTATATAAATTATCACATTTATACTTTATGTATTCAGCTTGTGAATGCTGGCATCTGTATAGGCCAGCGCGTAGTAATACATAGATAGATGTAGAAGTAGTTAAGACCGAGTCCTGGTGGCGTGCCCACAGGCTTCCTACTGTAATATTATCTCCTGTACGAGAATAGAACCTACTTTTAAAGACAACAAGTGTTTGTATATACCCTCAGTAGTATAGAACATTCTTTGGGTATCTGGCAATACGCTAGAAAAAAGAACCCTTAAAACTGTAATTAGGAAAGAACTTATTGATGAGTTTGACGCAAGTAGACAAGTGCAAACAGGCACTAGTCGATCCATAGGTTACCATGATGAGATGTATCAAGTGAAACATGTATATGGAGCAAGTAACAAGATCACTAGATTACAAGATGTTGTAACCGCTAGATTAAGGTTAGGATATAAGTACCTTTGGCAGTATGTTCCTCAAGCAGATGTAACAAAACTAAATATAAAGTGTGTGGCCATACATATTGCCACACACTTGAACACTACGTCCTCGACTGTGTGAAGATAGAACCTTTTAGAGACAGGTCCAAGCACACTGTGTGTGAAATGGCACAACACTTCATCTCTAATGGCAAGATAGCCGACATATTAAGATTGTATCCACTTTTTTGCACTTAGTAACTATATCAATTCTCATGTACAGAACCAAATACGCAATGTGCTTGAATACCTCCCACGTAAATGTGAATAACAAAGTGTGAGGCCAGACATACTGCCTCACACGCCTGTTCTCACGCATTTGTGAATAAGTTACCCTTTATGTATAGAACTAAACAAATAACGTAAATGAAATACTGTGTAACTTTCAGTGCCATAATATCCTGACAACGGGGGTTAATTATTATTACCCTTTGTAAACCCTACTCTGTAATCCTTTTGCGCTACCGCTCACAGTGGGGTGCACAATAAAGTAGCCGCTGCAAGCGGCAAAATCATCAAAATCAAATCACCCTCCACCACCCACACAACGCTTCCCTCCACCACCCACAAAACCCCTCCCTCCACCTACCACACAACCCCTTCCACCACCACCCACACAACCCCTCCCTCCACCACCCACACAACCCCTCCCCTCCACCACCCACAAAACCCATCCCTCCACCTACCACACAACCCCTTCCTCCACCACCCACACAACCCCTCCCTCCACCACCCACACAACCCTCCTCCACACTCACACAACCCCTTCCTCCACCACCCACACAACACCTCCACCACCCACACAACCCTCCCTCCACCTACCACAAACCCCTCCCTCCAGCTCCTACCACACAACCCTCCCTCCACCACCGACACAACCTCTCCTCCACCTACCACACAACCCCTCCCCCTACCACACAACCCTCCCCCTGCAACACAACCCTCCCCTGCAACACAACCCCTCCTCCACCACCCACACACAACCCTCCTCCCTCCACCACCCACACAACCCCTCCCTCCACCACCCACACAACCCTCCTCCACCTACTACCCAACCCCTCCACCTACCACACAACCCCTTCCTCCACCACCCACACAACACCTCCACCACCCACACAACCCCTCCCCTCCACCTACCACACAACCCTCCCTCCACACCCACACAACCCCTCCCTCCACCACTCACACAAATTGCTAATTACTCCACACAACACCTCCACCACCCACACAACCCCTCCCTCCACTCCACACAAACCCCTCCCCTCCACTCACACACAACCCTCCTCCACCGCCCACACAACCCTCCCCTTTTTCACCACTCCGACACAACCCTCCACCCACACACAACCTCCCTCCACCACTCCATACAACACCTCCACCACCCAAACAACCCCTCCCTCCACCACCCACACAACCCCTCCCTCCGTCTACCACACAACCCCTCCCTTCCACCACCCACACAACCCCCTCCTCCACCACACAACCCCTCCCTCCACCACCCACACAACCCTCCGTCCACCTACTACCCAATCCTTCCACCTACCACACAACCGCTTCACCTACCATCAACCCCTCCACCTACCACATAACCCCTCCACCTACCAGACAGATGTTCTTGACGCCCGGATCGGTATACAGAAGTGGTCACCACTAAAATGACTTAGTGTAGACGCCACGTCCACACTAAGTCTCTCGAGTTTTGTTAGTTCACATAGTTTACCTGTGTGGAGGAGGAGGGTTGTTAGTCCACATAGTTTACCTGTGTGGAGGAGGAGGGTTGTTAGTCCTAATAGTTTACCTGTGTGGAGGAGGAGGGTTGTTAGTCCACATAGGTTACCTGTGTGGAGGAGGAGGGTTGTTAGTCCACATAGTTTACCTGTGTTGAGGAGGAGGGTTGTTTGTCCACATAGTTTACCTGTGTGGAGGAGAAGGGTTGTTAGTCCATATACTTTACCTGTGTGGAGGAGGAGGGTTGTTAGTCCACATAGTTTACCTGTGTGGAGGAGGAGGGTTGTTAGTTCACATAGTTTACCTGTGTGGAGGAGGAGGGTTGTTAGTCCACATAGTTTACTGTGTGGAGGGAGGGTTGTTAGTCCACATAGGTTACCTGTGTGGAGGAGGAGGGTTGTTAGTCCACATAGTTTACCTGTGTGGAGGAGGAGGGTTGTTAGTCCACATAGTTTACCTGTGTGGAGGAGGAGGGTTGTTAGTCCACATAGGCTTACCTGTGTGGAGGAGGAGGGTTGTTAGTCCACATAGGTTACCTGTGGTGGAGGAGGAGGTTGTTAGTCCACATAGTTTACCTGTGTGGAGGAGGAGGGTTGTTTAGTCCACATAGTTTACCATGGAGGAGAGGGTTTCTACCTGTGTGAGAGGAGGGTTGTTAGTCCACATAGTTTACCTGTGTGGAGGAGGAGGGTTGTTAGTCCTCATAGTTTACCTGTATGGAGGAGGAGGGTTTTTTGTCCACATAGTTTACCTGTGTGGAGGAAGAGGGTTGTTAGTCCACATAGTTTACCTGTGTAGAGGAGGAGGGTTGTTAGTCCTCATAGTTTACCTGTGTGGAGGAGGAGGGTTGTTAGTTCACATAGTTTACCTGTGTGGAGGAGGAGGGTTGTTAGTCCTCATAGGTTACCTGTGTGGAGAAGGAGGGTTGTTAGTCCACATAGGTTACTTGTGTGGAGAAGGAGGGTTGTTAGGCCACATAGTTTACCTGTGTGGAGGAGGAGGGTTGTTAGTCCACATAGTTTACCTGTGTGGAGGAGGAGGGTTGTTAGTCTACATAGTTTACTTGTGTGGAGGAGGAGGGTTGTTAGCTGCAGTAAAGAGTTAATATAATTATTGGAGAAAAACTTTTGAATCACAGATATTGGAGTAATAGTTAATGTTAACAGTGTTTTGAGAGAGAGAGAGAGAGAGAGAGAGAGAGAGAGAGAGAGAGAGAGAGAGAGAGAGAGAGAGAGAGAGACTCTAACTTATCTTAGTCTTGCCCCAGCCAGCGACCTTCAGTGTGTTTCCCTCGACACTCAGAACGGGAGGTCTTGGTGGGAAGACAAATCGGGCTCACCTATTCTATGAAAGAAGGGCCTGAGTCAACCTGCAGGTGACGACCACAGTAATCACAGGGCTCCCTTTTTAGAGCTAAGAATTATTACAGTTTTAGGCATGTAGAGCACCCAGCCTTAGGCATAAAGAACACCCAGCCTTAGGCATAAAGAGTACCCAGCCTTAGGCATAAAGAGCATCTAGCCTTCGGCATAAAGAGCGCCCAGCCCTAGGCATAAAGAGCACCCAACCTTAGGCATAAAGAGCACCCAGCCTTGGGCATAAAGTGCACCTAGCCTTAGGCATAAAGAGCACCCAGCCTTAAGCATAAAGAGCACCCAGCCTTAGGCATAAAGAGCACCCAGTCTTACCCTCTTACGCAGTTTGCTACTATAAAGGTTAATGTATATGGTGGTAAGTACATGTTTGAGTATAAAGTACAGGTAGTGTGAGGCGGTAAGTACATGTTTGAGTATAAAGTACAGGTAGTGTGAGGTTGTAAGTACATGTTTGAGTATAAAGTACAGGTAGTGTAAGGCGGTAAGTATATGTTTGAGTATAAAGGACAGGTGGTGTATGGTGGTAAGTACATGTTTGAGTATAATGTACAGGTAGTGTGTGGTGGTAAGTACATGGTTGAGCATAAAGTACGGGTGGTGTACGGTGGTAAGTACATGTTTGAGTATAATGTACAGGTAGTGAATGGTGGTAAGTACATGTTTGAGTATAAAGTACAGGTAGTGTGTGGTGGTAAGTACATGTTTGAGTATAAAGTACAGGTGGTGTATGGTGGTAAGTACATGTTTGAGTATAAAGTACAGGTGGTGTATGGTGGTAAGTACATGTTTGAGTATAAAGTACAGGTGGTGTATGGTGGTAAGTGTAGGTTATGTATCTATGCTACTGTGCCGAGTAGCAACCTTGTATATAAGCTACTGTGCCGAGTAGCATCTATGTATATAATTACGTGGCAACACTGCACGTGTTATGTGGCAATATTGCCCCGAGGCTGCCATATGGCAAGGCAGTCTCAGTCTGACTTCGTGGGCCGTGCGTGGCACACGCAAGTAACCACTTGTATTTCTCCTATCCTTTAATAAACGGACTTCAGTGTTACCCGGTGTTTCCCTACCCATCACTGCATTCTTCAGGGAACACTTGGAACCTTCATGGCGCAGTGACTAGGATCTGTGGACTTACAAGTGTGTGAACAATGGACAGTTAGCCGGCGATGTGCGACTGCCGGCGATGTAATGTGCGCGTCGACTCTTCATGTGTTGTGTGTGTTGTGTTGTGTTTCGCCGCGATGTGCAGTGTTGGGCCGTCACAGTGCTTTTTAGTAACGGTGGCAGTGTTAGTGTCAGTGTATTAGTGTGTCTAGAGCTGAGAGTTGAGCATTGGCCTGTTTTTTTTTTCTTGTGGTACCCACGGAGCACGCAGGCGTACACCCTTCTCGTGTGACATCCGGGGAGGCACTAACGTTCTCACCCCCACAGCGGCTCTAGCCACCGGCAGTAAGGCCACCACGGAGTGCATCTGCTGTCTCAGACACACACACTTACGCACGCACGCACTCACTCACGGACAGAACAGTGGACTCTATGCGTTATTTCTGCGCTGTTTATGTCATATATATGTGGTTCGAGCTGTTGAGGCGCCACTTTATATACTAAACAGTGCAGTCCACGCACACACTAAGATGGGCGGTAAGAAGGGACAACGTCAAGATGGGAGACACGACTCCCCACCACCTTCCCCTCCACCGGGCGCAGACTCTCATCCTCCACCTCCAGTGACGGACATTGCCACAATTCTGAGGTGGATGGACGACCAGGACGAGGGACGTAAAGAGATGGAATTTCAGAGGGAGGAGATACAAAGAGAGGAGGAAAAGGCGCGCTTTGATGCAATATTGGCGACCCTG
>NW_024718975.1:0-5000 GCF_018991925.1 Homarus americanus | reverse complement strand
GAGTCGCAGTATTAATTGGCGTGAGCGGCCTTTCCGGCTGCAGAACTAGTGCTCTATCCCGGCGAGCGCCGTTATGAGGCGCAACACCGTCTTTAACGCGTTTAGAGAGAACTCCCCCTGCCTCCCTCCCAGTCATGAGATAGGCGTGGACTCGTGGCGAACTCTCAAAGAGAACGCCCACACCGCGTCTGACCGTGGGAGAGGGTGGAGGAGCGCGTGAGGAAGAGCACGGCGTCACCCAAGCATTCTCATCTCTCTGCCTGCACCACTACATGGTAGACTGCGGGCCCAGGCGCACTCATCAATTTAGGTTCCACTGCAATGCATGCCAAGCACTCTTTTCGAGGTGATAGACGAAATTCCGGCGGGGCTTACTTAAAAGATATCCGACCCGGTTTCGTTTCCTCTTCGTGGGATGGAGTGCCTCTTAGAACATGTGCAGCATCAGCCATGAGCGGCCGACGGCCATTCGTGTCTCTGTGGACAGCAGGCAAAAGCGCGCCGCCTCCAGTTATTTGCGAGGGCGACAACTGTCGCTTTGTTGTGGTTGAATGTGGGTGCGCCAAGTCCATGGACTTGCTAGTGATAGGCTTGCTTGTTTTTAAGGGCACGCCTCGCGCAAGGCGCGGGCGATTAAACCCCAAGGCGGAAGCTCGGTTCGGGTTACCCTCGTGTCGGGGAGACAGTCAGCAGGCACCGAACTCGCAGCAACCGATGGATGTATATTTCCGACCCTCGTGCAGAAGTGGCGGCGACAAGCTCATGGCTGCCGCCGCAATATCGCGTTCAACTTGTCGGTATCTGGTATTACTTCGCGATTCACATACCCGAAACGCGCCCAGTTTGCTGCGGTCTTCATCGACCCACGAGCGAAATCGGGCCCCCGTTAGAGTTGTGTATTTGCCATTTGGTCTTTGCGACTAACCATCACAGGTCGAGTCTCAATGAAAGGGTTTGACGAACGCAGCCCAAAGTTTGTGGTTTGGGTTTGGCGGACGACTTGTTGTTGTTTTTGACACTTGAATTTCACTCTTTTTTGGGTCAAGAAGGCTTATTCGCCCCATTAGTAGAGAACAGACGGGCAACCGTCAAGCCCGTCCGATCCTCTCCTCCGGTCTTCGCGCTCTCGCCCGAGTGTGGTCCACCTACAGCGTGGTGGTGCCTATTTTTGGTGCGGGGGCCGGGATTGTCCTCTTTCGCTGCTGGAGTTGCCAGAGCAGAGCCCGAGACCGCCCAAATCAGGAGAGTAGTAGTAGTAGTTTTAAGAGCGCCCCGTTCTCTTTCTCTCTGTTAATGATCCTTCCGCAGGTTCACCTACGGAAACCTTGTTACGACTTTTACTTCCTCTAAATGATCAAGTTTGGACATCTTTCCGTCAGCTCGAGGCGACGACCCCAGAAAACCCTCGCGGGCAACGGGGCCGACAATCCAAGAGCGCCAGTCCGAAGGCCTCACTAAATCATTCAATCGGTAGTAGCGACGGGCGGTGTGTACCAAGGGCAGGGACGTAGTCAGCGCAAGCTGATGACTTTTGCCTTACACAGAATTCCTCGTTCATGGGAAACAATTGCAAGCCCCAATCCCTATCAAGAAACTTTGAGCGGGTTACCCGCTCCTCTCGGAGGAAAACTCGTTGATCCCTTCAGTGTAGCCTAGCGTGCGGCCAGAACATCTAAAGGGCATCACAGACCTGTTATTGCTCAATCTCGTCTTGACTAGAATTACGCTTATCCCTCTAGAAGAAGTTGCGAACTGGACACCATTTTCTGGAGATCCGTCGACTACTTAGTAGGCCAGAGTCTCGTTCGTTATCGGAATTAACCAGACAAATCGCTCCACCAACTAAGAACGGCCATGCACCACCACCCACCGAATCGAGAAAGAGCTCTCAATCTGTCAATCCTTCCGGTGTCTGGGCCTGGTGAGGTTTCCCGTGTTGAGTCAAATTAAGCCGCAGGCTCCACTCCTGGTGGTGCCCTTCCGTCAATTCCTTTAAGTTTCGGCTTTGCAACCATACTTCCCCCGGAACCCAAAGACTTTGGTTTCCCGGAAGCTGCCCGCCGGGTCATGGGAATAACGCCGGCATGGATCGCTTCAGATGGCATCGTTTATGGTTAGAACTAAAGGCGGTATCTGATCGCCGAACCTCTAACTCGTTCTTGATTAATAGAAAGCATCACTTGGCAAATGCTTTTACGCCAGTAGTTAAGTCTTCAAACGGTCCAAGAATTTCACCTCTAAGCGTCGCCATCTGAATACCCCGCCTGTTCGATTAGTCATTACCTCTGGTTCGAAAACCAGCAAAATAGAACCAGGTCCTGTTCCATTATTCCGCCATCACCATTCGGGCCATTCAAATAGCCTGCTCTGAGCACTCTAATTTTTCAAAAGTAAGCTCTCCGGCCACTCAGGACACTCGACAAGAAACATCCCGTGCGAGCCAGCCCAGAGTAACTGTTCGAGGCGTGACAGTAAACGGTGCACCGTCGGTGGAACTGAGATCAACTACGAGCTTTTAACCGCAACAACTTTAATATATACGCTATTGGGCTGGAATTACCGCATGCTGGCACCAGACTTGCCCTCCCAATGGATACTCGTTAAAAAGGATTTAAAATTATTACTCATTCCGATTGCGAGGCCTCGGATGGAGACTCACATCGTTATTTTTTCGTCACTACCTCCCCGTGCCGGGAGTGGGTAATTTGCGTGCCTACTGCCTTCCTTAGATGTGGTAGCCGTTTCTCAGGCTCCCTCTCCGGAATCGAACCCTGATTCCCCGTTACCCGTTATAGCCATTGTAGGCGCATAACCTACAATCGAAAGCTGATAAGGCAGACACTTGAAAGAAGCGGCGCCGGTGCGGAGACCGTGCGCTCAGCCCGAAGTTATTCAGATTCACCACAGGTGGGTTACGGACCGGGGCCCGACCAGTTTTGAACTAATAAAGCGCTCTTCCCTTGCGGTCAGAGACCAATTGCATGTATTAGCTCTAGAATTGCCACAGTTATCCAAGTAAGTGGGTTTACAGATCCAATGAAACATAGCTGATTTAATGAGCCATTCGCGGTTTCGCCTTAAATCGGCTTGTACTTACACATGCATGGCTTAATCTTTGAGACAAGCATATGACTACTGGCAGGATCAACCAGGTAGCTGCTGCTGTTGGCGGCGCCTATCACGGCGGCCAACATAGTGAGAGAGATTGAGAGAGATTGAGAGAGAGGCAGAAGACATTCGGCGAGGGACTGCACGTTGGCCTTAGAGAAATAGCAAACCAGATGATCAGATCTAACTGCACCTTCTCTTGCTATCCTCGGCGCCGGCAGCGCCACCGTGTGTGCCAATCTCCTCCTCATCTGCCTTTCTTCTTCTTTCTTTCTTTTGCCTCAGAAGCTCAAAGAGGCAGAAGACATTAAGCGTAGGGACCCCTGACGTCTGCAGCACCCTCCCCTTTATCCGCCTTTCGTTTCCTTCTTCGCTCCCACTTCCAGCGAGGCAGCAGCTGACATTGGGCGAGGGACCGCACGTTGGCCTTAGAGAACAGCGCAAACCAGATGATCAGATCAAACTGCACCTTCTTCTTGTTATCCTCTCGCGCCGGCAGCGCCACCGTGCGCTAATCTCCTCCTTTATCCGGCCTCTTCTTTCTTTGCCCCCAGCTTCCAGCGAAAGGCAGTTGACATTGGGCGAGGGACCGCACGTTGGCTCTTAGGGAGAAAGAAAAGTTCAGATATCGATCAAACTGCACCTTCTCTTGTTATCCTCGGCGCCAGCAGCGTCACCGTGTGTGCTAATCTCTCCCTTATCCGCTCCTCTTCTCTTTGCCCCAGCTCCAGCGAGGCAGCTGACATTGGGCGAGGGACCGCACGTTGGCCAATCTCCTCCCTTATCCGCTCCTCTTCTCTTTGCCCCAGCGAGGCAGAAGACATTGGGCGAGGGACCGCACGTTGGCCAATCTCCTCCCTTATCCTTCTCTTCTCTCTCTTTCTTTCTCACTCTCTCTTACTGTTTGTGGGGACGTGGGCTCATGAGCGCCATCGTCGCCCAATATTGGTTAGGTTGTGTATTTCACGGGTGGGAACCGCCATCGTTGTTAGGTGATGGGGTAACCCAACGTGTGCTTTGACGAGTTTTGGCTGCTAAACTCTCTTTTTAGTATACTCGGCTCCCAGACTGCGCCCTGGTCGTGTTGAACCATGAGCGTTGTCTATGCACATTTAGGGTAGCCGTTTGCGCGTGGAATAGTGCAATGAATCTCGGTCAAGAGACGGTTGGGCGCTGCATTGAAGGCCGGCACAGACGCGAAGACGGGTTGATCAGCCAACGCAAGTCCGCTAAGTTGGGCAGACAGCAGACAGCTGTGATGGAAACTAGTAGGGTGGCGACGTGTGTGCCGAGAGAGAGACGGAGTAAATAATGTCCAAACGGAAGAGAGACCTGGCAAGTGTAATTGATAGATCGCGAGCCTACGCCCCATAAGCCCGCTCCACTGCCATTCCTCTGATCCAATGAGACTAAAATCTCTCTCCTTCTGCTCCAGCCATTGCAGGGCAGGGAAGCGACGGCAATTTTGGTTGTTGTTTTTGAATGCCGCGCTTTGCTTCGCAGAGGCGCCGAAGCGCTCCGCTTGTGGGCGGAAAATATTTCACACCGAATATGTGTGTGAAGGCGCCCTCTCCCCTTAATATAGTGAAATAGTGCAATCCAGCATACAAGGTCGGACGATAGGACATTCACCGTACCGCACCTCGAGAGTGGATGTTGTTTGTTGGGTAAGGTTAAAACCGGACTGTTCGCAGACAGCCGAATAAACCCGTTCCGGACTAATTGGTGGATGCAACATCATGATGCTGCTGTCGCGGAAACCGCAGTGGCGACGTGTTCGCCGAGAGAGAGTAATAATGTTCAATAGGGAGAGCGACCTGGCTAGTGTAATTGATAGATCGCGAGCCTACTCGCCATTAGCCCGCTCCACTGCCATTCCTCTGACCCAATGA
>NW_024718974.1:0-21742 GCF_018991925.1 Homarus americanus | reverse complement strand
GGGGTGTGGGGGTAAGGGTGGGGGTGAGGGTGGAGGGGTAAGGGTGAGGGTGAGGGTGGAGGGGTAAGGGTGGGGGAAATAGGGAGGGAGGAGAGTAACTGGATTTATAGAATGAGAGACAGACAGACAGATAGTTAGATAACGCGATAAAAAAAACATACATAACAAAATTAATATTTTCCCTCTGCTCAACGAACCAAAAGTCACACACACACACACACATACATATATCACACACACACACACACACACACACACACACACACACATATATCACACACACATACACACACACACACATATATATCACACACACACACACACACACACACACACATATATAACACCTACCAAATTATATTAACTCCAGGTGGGTCAATTATGGTCCCACCAGTTAGTAAGCATATAATCAGATACAATTTCCTTATTTGCTTAACCTCAGAGAGTATAATTATACCTCAGGGGTAAAAGAGTATAATAGTATCATGCTCATTAGTTATTTTTCTTGTGGTTAAGTATCATTATAAGGCTTTCATGCTATTGGGATATATTTCTTAGTACTGGGGATATATTTCGAATTACTGGGGATATATTTCGTATTTACTGGGATATTTCGCAGTACTGGGGATATATTTCGTACTCCTGGGGATATATTTCGTAGTACTGGGGATATATTTCGTATTACTGGGGATATATTTCGTATTACTAGGATATTTCGTAGTACTGGGGATATATTTCGTATTACTAGGATATTTCGTAGTACTGGAGATATATTTCGTAGTACTGGGGATATATTTCGTAGTACTGGGGATATATTTCGTATTACTGGGATATTTCGTAGTACTGGGGATATATTTCGTAGTACTGGGGATATATTTCGTAGTACTGGGGATATATTTCGTAGTACTGGGGATATATTTCGTAGTACTGGGGATATATTTCGTATTACTGGGATATTTCGTAGTACTTGGGATATATTTCGTAGTACTGGGGATATAGTTCGTAGTATTGGGGATATATTTCGTATTACTGGGCATATATTTCGTATTACTGGGTATATATTTCGTAGTACTGGGGATACATTTCGTATTACTGGGGATATATTTCGTACACTAAGAATATATTTCGCATACTAAGAATATGTCCCCTGTTCATAACACAAAAAAGGAATAAAATAAAAAATAACTTAGAAATTATAAGGGAAACAATTAATACTTTACAACAGCAAGAATGTTGAGTGTGAGTCAACAACCATCTGAGACCATCTGGTGCAAACAACCAACATTAAACAAGTCAGAACCATCTTAGGGTTAATGGCTCATTAAAAATATGTAATTAAGGTGATTAATTAAGGTGATTAATTAAGGTGATTAAGGCATCATTTAGTAATATAATTAACATGGGAAGTGGAGATGTAAATTGTAAAGGTCATATAACAGTGGTTTGTGTTATGTATGTATGTACAGTATGTATGTATGTATGTATGTATGTATGTATGTTATTGTTATGATAGGCATAATTGAGTAGGGTAGTGTATATTTGTGTGACAGTGTAGTGTGGCAGTGTAGTGTGACAGCGTAGGGTGGCAGTGTAGTGTGACAGTGTAGTGTGGCAGTGTAGTGTGACAGTGTAGTGTGACAGTGTAGAATGACAGCGTAGTGTGGCAGCGTAGTGGGGCAGCGTAGTGTGACAGTGTACTGTGACAGTGTAGTGTGGCAGTGTAGTGTGGCAGTGTAGTGTGACAGTGTAGTGTGACAATGTAGTGTCACTGTAGTGTGGCAGTGTAGTGTGATAGTATAGTGTGGCAGTGTAGTGTAGCAGTGTAGTGTGACAGTGTAGTGTGTCAGTGTAGTGTCACTGTAATGTGGCAGTGTAGTGTGACAGTGTAGTGTGACAGCGTAGTGTGACAGTGTAGTGTGGTAGTGTAGTGTGACAGTGTAGTGTGACAGTGTAGTGTGACAGTGTAGTGTGGCAGTGTAGTGGGACAGTGTAGTGACAGTGTAGTGTGACACTGTAGTGTGGCAGTGTAGTGTGACAGCGTTGTGTGACAGTGTAGTGTGACAGTGTAGTGTGGCAGTGTAGTGTCACTGTAGTGTGGCAGTGTAGCGTGACAGTGTAGTGTGACTGTAGTGTGACAGTGTAGTGTGACAGTGTAGTGTGACAGTGTAGTGTGACAGTGTAGTGTGACAGTGTAGTGTGGCAGTGTAGTGTGACAGTTTAGTGTGACTGTCGTGTGACAGTGTAGTGTGGCAGTGTAGTGTGACAGTGTAGTGTGGCAGTGTGGTGTGACAGTGTGGTGTGACAGTATGGCAGTGTAGTGTGGCAGTGTAGTGTGGCAGTGGAGTGTGGCAGTGTAGTGTGGCAGTGTAGTGTGACTGTAGTGTGACAGTGTAGTGTGACTGTAGTGTGGCAGTAGGGTGTGTCATAGGAGGGAAGATCAGCTAAAACTAATGGCCCATCACTTTTTTGGTAGATTTTAGTGTAGATAAACAGAAAATAATTTCAGTTTCAATATTTTGCAACCTTTTGCTAGGTAAATTTTAGCGTGAAATTTATCGAAAATCTAACGTACAGCTGCATTAGTGCATTACAATTAAATAGTGAACATTGCTTTCTGACTTCATTCTTTAACAACCCAACTAACAATATTTTTTTCTGTCTCAGATTCTGATGCATTTATAAGTTGGTAATATTTGCGATGGCTGCTTGTGTCAGGACGAGGAACCAAAAATCCAGCCATCTCAGTCACTATCTTGGGTCTGGGAGAGAGCTCCTGAAGTCGGAGTTGCCTACATTGAGAGATGCTTTGAGATACGGTGTTTTAATCAGGCAAATTAGTGAAAAGAACCAAAGAACTTACACAAACAAAGACATTGCCAGTGATATGACCAAAGTTGTCTTGGCACAGTACACTCTGGCTAACGCTCAGTTCAAGCTTCCAGTCATAACAAGTCAGAAGAAGATTAGTGAGAGACTGCTAGCCAGTTGGGAAAAGGCAAGAGATAGCTCTCTTGGGAGAGGAAAACTTGCAGTTATGGCTGCCAGCTTGCTACAACTGACCAGTTATTTGACATAATTACTGCAAGTGCCCAATTGTTCTCTGTCCTGAGTTTGATGCGATCGTGACTGTAAATCCGAGGCCCACATCTCCTGTATTTGCAAGCGTGAACTGAAGATTCTCAGGATCGAACTGGCATTTGTCAAAGCACAGAGAGAGAAGACTGGCAGTATAGGGGCTCTCATGATTTCTAGCCAAGATATTCCGGAGTCCAAGAGACAGGAGGCTGCCACAGAGAGACAGAAGAGGAGAAGAGTTGCCGTGGAAAAGAGACTTGAGAAGGCCCATGGTGAGGTAAAAAAGGCCGATGATTGGAGTCAAGCTGATTCAGAGTTTAATGACTTCCCCATGGCTGATCCAAGTGCTGACCAGGAGAATGGTGACTTTGTCCCTAATTTACCCAGAAAATAATGATCCCAAACCTTCCAGGCATAAGATTCGAAATAGGAAAGATATCCCGAGCATAGCTCTGGCCAGCATGCGACACCACACTGGTCTCAGAGAAACTGCAGAGATAGCAATAGCTGCCTGGATTGACGGTGGTTTGATAACACCTGATGATGTTCACCTGGTGATAGATCATAACAAAGTAAGGAGAGCTCAGGAGAAACTTGTCAGTAACCCAGAAGAGGAGTTTGATAAGGGATAAGAGAAAATGGAATCAATTGTCATTCTTGATGGGGAGAAGGGATGACACTAAAGTGTTCATGAAAGTTGGAGATTCTGACAAGTTGTTCCCTGCCATGGTGAAGGAGGAACACTACGCCTGCTGCAGTGAACCAGGAGGGAAGTATTTGTGGCATTTCACTCCAGAGAAAGATGACATCAGGAAACCAGCTGAGAAAGTGGCAGACAACATTGTGAACTGGCTCAGAGAGAGGAACGTAGACCAGACCCTGCAGGCCATTGGAGGGGACAGCACCAACACGAACACAGGGTGGCAAGGGGGGGTCATACAGTGGATAGAGCGGTAGATTGGGAGGAAGCTGGTCTGGATTGTTTGTGACCTCCACACCAACGAGTTGCCACTCAGACATCTGATCCAGGAGCTGGATGGCAAGACTCTTTCAAACAACAGATGGTCTGGTCCTCTTGGCAAGATGCTGGACTCTGCCACTGAGTTAGAAATATATCCGAGCTTTGAAAAAATCACAGTTGGCCCTCCACTCGTTGAGCTTGCACATACTGTCATTGACGACCTGGAGGCACGCTGACTAGCAACAGAGTATTACATGATTTGCAGTGCCATCAAAACTGGGGTCAAGTGCCTGATAGACTTGCTTACTCCGCAGATAGGTCCAGTCTCACATTCTGTGGCTCACAACGGCTCTCAGGTTCTGCAGAATTTGGGTCGCTCATCATAAACTGAAAGGGAACCAGCTTCACAACCTGAGACTTATTGTCCAATTCATCGTGAGTGTCTACTCGCCAAATTGGTTCAACACCAAGGTCAAGTCATCGTTCTCCTAAGGTCCGAGGCATGTTCTCTTCCAGCTTGAGCTCCTGAGGAGTCAGCCAAGGAAGGTTGTTCAGATTGTGGAGCAGACTGTGAGGAGATCTTCCTGGTATGCTCATCCTGAGGCAGTTCTGCAGACAATGCTCTGCAGTAAGGATGAGGAGGAGAGAAGAGTGGCAGTCAAAAAGATCTTGGATATGAGACTTATGAGAGGATCTGGGCATGACGAATCAGTTGGTGACGATTCCTTCAGGGTCAGGAAGACCTCCTGAAGTCAATCTAGATGCCAAGACCCTCACTGATCTCATAGATCTGGATAACATCCAGGTTGGCAGTGAGCCCCCTCTTACCTGCAGCCTCACCAATGTTCAAGTCAGAGCTTTCCTGGACAACCCCATGCATGTCCCTGCCTGGCCCTCGCACACCCAGAGTATAGAGCGTTGTGTACAGCAAGTGAGCGAGGCCAGCAGTCACGTGTACAGCCAGGAGAGGAGGGAAGGCAACATCTGAGCTCAGGTGGTCAGCAGGGAGGGGATGAGTAGAAACAGAAGCAAGAAAGACATGTTCTCTATGGTGTGCAGCAACACCGGGTCGTAGTAGTAAAACCGGTTTTTGTATTTAATGATTTTGTTTTCTAAAGGAATATTAAATTTAATAAATGTGTCAAGATCATTCGCTTCACTATTCTGGATCATTTTCATCCTAATAAATTAACCTGATACATTTACTTTACTTTAAATAAGCTATTTAGTGGTGTTGGTAAAAGGGTGAGAATACTGAATTTTCAATAAGATTTCAAGTTAAAATTTACCTAGCAAAAAATGAAAACTTTTCAAATCTGAAGATATCACATGATTCTGCACATAGAACTACATCATTAATACCATGTGCCGATTTTTCAAACTCAAAAAAAAAAAATTCGCCTCCATATGACACACCCTAGTGTGGCAGTGTAGTGTGACAGTGTAGTGTGGCAGTGTAATGTGACAGTGTAGTGTGACAGTGTAGTGTGACTGTAGTGTGGCAGTGTAGTGTGACAGTTTAGTGTGACAGTGTAGTGTGAGAGTAGTGTGAGAGTGTAGTGTGACAGTGTAATGGGGCAGCGTAGTGTCACAGTGTAGTGTGGCAGTGTAGTGTGACAGTGTAGTGTGGCAGTGTCGTGTGACAGTGTAGTGTGACAGTGTAGTGTGACAGTGTAGTCAGTGAGGCGGTAGAAGGTGTATGTTATCGCCAGCTCATCACCGAATGTAATTTAGCCAATGATAATATCTTAACTTTTGGATGTGTGTGTGTGTGTGTGTGTGTGTGTGTGTGTGTGTGTGTGTTGTTTGTGCTAATCTCTCTCTCCCCCCTCTCTCCCCTCCTCTCTGTCTCTCTCCTCCCTCTGTCTCTCTCCTCTCTCCCTCCTCAGTCTCTGTCTCTCTCTGTCTCTGTCTCTCTCTCTTTCTCCCTCCCTCTCCCCCTCCCACTCTCTCCCTCCCTCTTTCTGTCTCTCTCTCTCTCTCTACCTCTCTCTCTCTGCTCTCTCTCTGTCTGTCTGTCTGTCTGTCTGTCTGTCTCTCTCTGTCTCTCCCTCTCTCCCTCTCTCTCTCTCCTTTCTCTCCCTCTCCTCTCTCTCACTCTCTGAATCTCTCTCCTCTCCCTCTGCCTCTCTCCCTCCCTCTCTGTCTCTCTCTGTCTCTGTCTCTCTCTCTCTCTTCACCCTCACCCCTCTCTCCCTCTCCCTTCAGTCTCCCCTCTCTCTCTCTCTCTCTCTCTCTGTCGTCTGTCTGTCTGTCTGTCTGTCTGTCTGTGTCTCTCTCTCTGTCTCCTCTCCCCTTCTCCTCTCCCTCTCTCTCTCTCGCTCTTTCTCTCTCCCTCTCCCTCTCTCTCTCTCTCTCTGTCTCTCTGTCTCTCTCTCTTCTCTCTCTCTGTCTCTCTCTCCCTCTTTCTCTCTCCCTCCCTCCCTCTCTCCCTCCCTCCCTCTCTCCCTCCCTCTCTCCCTCTCTCTCTCATCCCACATCAATACCTACGATAACAGATAACATTAGTGCTATCTTTTCACACAACTGAGAGACTTTTTACCAAGATATCCAAGACTGGGACAATATGTGGAAAATAATTTAGGTATATACATTATTATATCCATTTAGGATTTATATACATATACATAAATAGTAAATATGTATAAGATTTTTTATTAGATATTTATAATTTGTTCCATTTAGTATTGTATGTTTTTCTATGATTTAGTTATTATTTATTAACAATTTATCTCTAGAGAAGTTATTATTTATTTATTTATTTTATTTATTTATATAGATAATTTCATTCAGTAAAGTTTTAATATAATTTCTCTTGTTGATAATAAGTTTTTTTTTTTTTCACAATGTTAATAACCAGAGACGTCAGGTTTATTTTATTTGTTTATTTTAGTTTTTTTTGTTAATATGATTTTTATTTCAATTAAATCTCCGTATTTTTTATTTTATTTTTGTCAACAAATTAGGATTATTTTTTGGAATAGATTTTCATTACCTTGCCCCCTCCCCCCCCACTCCCTCTCCCCCCACCCATCCTTCACGTTATTATCCCCCTCTCTTTCCCCCCTCTCTTTCCTCCCTCTCTTTTTCTTACTCTCTCACCTTCTTCTTCTTAGTCTTCTTCCCTCTTCCTCTCCTCTCTTCTTCTCTTCTCTCCATCCACCTTCCTCTCCCACCTCTCCTTTACAATTCCACTTTCCTCCTCTCTCTTCTCCCTCTCACCCACCCTTCTCCTCCTCTTCCACCTCCCCACCACTCCCCGCCCCTCCCCTCCCCACCACTCCCCTCCCCACCACTCCCCGCCCCTCCCCACCCCTCCCCACCCCTCCCCACCCTCAACCCCCACACCTCAAAAGTTAAATCTTCCTCACCCAAACGACTGAGCGTCTGGTAATCTGGGAGTTATTCAGCTCGGGACGGTACAGGGTCGCCGCTACAGGTCTCATCAGTAATAAAAGTTGTTTATCTATATTCCACAGGTAAATGGGATTAAGTTTTGGTACAGGAGGCAACAGATATGTGGATTAGTGTGAGTTGACTCACTGACTGACTGACTAACTGACTAACTGACTGGCTGGCTGGCTGACTAACTAACACCCTAAGAGGACTATTTTAAGCTACTCTCACTGATGCAGCTTTGGTTTAATTCTCAGCCAAGCTACTTGTTGAGAGAGAGAGAGAGAGAGAGAGAGAGAGAGAGAGAGAGAGAGAGAGAGAGAGAGAGAGAGAGAGAGTCCCCACTATTGGTCAGTTCATTCACCAATCAAATCACTTCGTAAATAATTTCAAACACTGATGCAACATCTCTGCTGGTCAGTTGATCCACTAATCAAAACACACAATAAATATGTATAGAGAAGCACCGGTTTCTCATTGGTAATTCACTTCTCAAACACTCCACGTCATGAATATACAATTACGATTCTCTGTCTCCTATTGGTCAAATCAATCAAGACAATAACACATGTTGAATAGAGATAAACACAGCCTCCGTCTCCCATTGGTCAATTTATTTACCAACCTTAGGAGTCGTGTTCCTATTGGTCAGTTTATTTAACCAAGAAAACACGTGATAAATATCCAAGCCCAGGGATCGAGTTCCTATTGGTCACTTTTTAACCAATAAAAACACAAAGTAAATACCCAACCACCTATATCGGTCTCCTATTGGTTAATTCATTTACCAAAGAAAACACGTCATACACCCAAACAGAGATATCCTTCTATTGGTCAGCTCATTAAACAATCCAAACAGTCGATAAGTAAACACCAGGGAAGTGAATTGGGTGGAGGGGCGTGGAAGGGCGTGGAGGGGCGTGGAGGGGCGTGGCAGGGCATGGAGAGGCGGGTGTCTGTATCGGTGGCAACCCCTCACAGCACCTCATAGCACCTCACAGCGCCCCTCAGCACCTCACAGCACATCACAACACTACCCAGTACCTCACAGCACCTCACAGCACGTCCCAGCATCTCACAATCCCTCACAACACCTCCCAGCACCCCACAGGACCTCCCAGCACCTCCCCTGCCTTTTGTTACGGACAGGTGAATATTGTATGACTCAATTACCGGATCAAATACGCAGTAAGCTAGTGGAGGTTAGGTGAATGTACTCTACTGTACTCTGACTGCCAATTCCGAGTACCTGGAAATGTTGGTTTGTACTCTAGGTGTTATGGATGCTTGATGTTGTACTCTGGGTGTTATGGATGCTTGATGTTGTACTCTGGGTGTTATGGATGCTTGATGTTGTACTCTGGGTGTTTTGAGTGTCTGATGTTGTATTCTAGGTGTTGTGGATGATGTTGTACTCTGGGTGTTTTGAGTGCCTGATATTGTACTCTGGGTGTTTTGGATGTCGGTTGTAGCATCTTGTGGATGTTTTAATTGTACTCTGTGTGCTTTGAGTTCGTGATATTGTACACTAGGTGTTGTGAGTGCCTGATATTGTACTCTAGGTGTTGTGGATGCGTGTTGTAGCGTCCTGGAAATAATTTAATTGTACCCTGGGTGGTGTGTGTGTGTGTGTGTGTGTGTGGTTACTTATGACTCATGATAGCAGAAGTTATGGTGGAAACCTCCTTGTATTCCTCTTCCTCCTCCTCTTCCTCCTCCTCCTTCTCCTACTCCTCTTCCTATTCTTCCTCCTCCTCCTCCTCCTCCTCCTCTTCATTCTCTCCGCCTCCTCATCCTCTTCTTTCTCCTCCTCCCCTTTCCTTCCCTTCTTTCACCCTCCTCTTCCTCCCTCCTCCCACCTACTCCTCCTCCCTTCCCGTCTCCTCCACTATACATATACATACACGGAGTCTCAGAAAAATATACACACTGCCTTATAATTTTTGTATTGATGTGTGACGTAACCAACAAGTGTGTATACATTTTTCTGAGACTCCCTGTATGTATATGTATACCTTTAACCTATTATGTATATTTTTGTTTATCTTCCTTATTTTCTTTGGATTATTATTGTTCTCACGTTCTTTCTCTCTCTCTCTCTCTCTCTCTCTCTCTCTCTCTGTTCTCGTCTCTGTTATTGGGTCACCTCAATTGCATTCATCTCTCCTCCACTACTCGCTCCTCCATCTTCTTTTCTCTCATCTTCTTGTCATGAATTATCGCTTCTTTTATCGGTCAATATCTTGCTGGTGCCGTTTTGCTCTTCCAATTCCTAGTGTTCTCTTTACCCAGACCCTAATATATGTTCCCCTAACTCTGCCTGATCTGCCTCGAGGAAGTTAAAGTAGAGGCTGCCTTGTGTCCGCCATTGTTCTTAGATCACATACTCGGAGGCGTTGTTTCTGGTCGATCTGAACGAGAAGTTTGTTTACCTTTAACTCGTTCAGGCTTCCTACACTGTTGATATTTTTCTTCTTCTCCCAGGATGTTTGTGAGGTTTCTCTTGTGATTTATTGGAGGTTTTAGGTGTAATAAGAAGGTTGGGGGCTATTGATGCAAGGTAGTGATGATGAAATAAAAGGAATATTTGCTCGTTAGTCAGTGTATACATCGGCTTTATGATGGTGGAGTTCAAGACTCAGGCCTCCAGGCATAACCTCAACATGTATAACGTCCATGTGAGGAAATTTAAAGGGACTTATACAGAATGATGCTATATATATATATATATATATATATATATATATATATATATATATATATATATATATATATATATACAGTCCTTTACAATTTCTTATTTATACTTGATTTACCTGTGTATATTACAGGTATTAATCAAGAGGTGCAAAGATCATGGACAGGTTCAGGCCAGAGAGGAACACTGAGATTTAAAACAACATTTTAACCTAACCTAACCTAACCTAACCTAACCTAACCTAACCTTACCCAACCCAATGAACTTGTAGGGGAAAAAATATCGTCTGGAAACTGAAGTTGAGAAGTAAAGTTGATATCATGAGGGATGAGGTGAGGGGTGAGGGGTGCGGGGTGCGGGGTGAGGGGTGAGGAGGGGGAGGGGTGAGGGGTGAGGAGGGGGAGGGGAGGTTCGTTTATCTACATTATATTTAAAGCTTAATACTATAATGTTGTTGTTTTCATTATAAGATCAAATGCTGTTTTTTATCGTTAACTTGTATAAAAATGTTAAATCCTTTACGTTTTATGAGTTTATGAGTTTGATAACCTAACCTAACCTAACTTACTACCTACGTAGGTAGTAGGCAGCTATCAAACAGAGAGGTACTACCGCCTGGGAAGATATTTGAAGCATAATGTGTTGTCTAATGGTAGACCCTGCTGCCATATGGCATCCCAGGTTGCTGATCTGTCTTTCTGTCTCATTTACACACAATTGCAGGGTCTGAATTGTTTCTCTTACCATTGACAACACAACATACATATATCGTTTCTCACTCTTGATTATTTTTTAAATTTTGTATTTATGGTTGTTACGAGTTGGGGATTTAGAATATAGTTAAAAGTCTACCCAGATCCCAACAGGTAACAACAATAAAAAAACAAAGACAATCGGAATATAAAAGGGTAGACAAAGGATGCGAGTTTTCGTTGTGTATAATAAAGTACCATAAATTCCTTAACAAAATATTCAGCTTCCTATAAATTACCCTTAACCAAACTTAACCTAAACATTAACAGTATATACATATTAATACAACATAAAACAATCGTGAAGCAAGGTGGAGGTGGGAGAGGCAATACAAGATTACAAATACTTAAGTGAGGAGCTGAGATGGCTGACGAGTAAGGCTGAGTATTGTAGAAGACGGTAGGTAGTCACTGTGCCGTAGGTTTAGAGGATAGGTGATCCTGTGGTCACTTCCCAGAGTGTAGTGCTCTCTCCTCGAACTCGAGCTGACAAAGAAGACTTGGAGGAAGTGACGAAACAACCAGGAACCCCTGTGACAAACACACACACATTATAATTACATACATATTATATGTTCGCCCCCCAGAACCCGTAAAAAAATAATAATAACCTACCCCAACACTAACACTACCCTACCCTACCCTACCACTACCCTACCCTACCCTACCCTACCCTACCCTACCCTACCCTACCCTACAAACTACCCTACCCAACAAACTACCCTACCCTAACACTACCCTACCCGAGCACTACCCTACCCTAACAGTACCCTACCCTACCCTAACACTACCCTACCCTAACAGTACCATACCCTACCCTAACAGTACCCTACCCTAACACTACCCTACCCTACCCAAACACTACCCTACCCTACCCTACCCTAACACCAATTCTACCCCACTCCCTAACCCACTCCCCACTCCTACCCTAACACTCATCTCTACTCATAACACTACCCCCAATCTCAACACCAACCTGTTCTTACCCAACACTCACCTCATCTCTACTCCCACCCTAACACTCACTCCTCATTCACCCTAACACTACTCCCACACTACTCCTTAACACTCACTCTACTCCCACTCACTCCATCTCTACCCTAACACTCACCCTCACTAGGTGTGTCATAGGAGGGAAGATCAGCTAAAACTAATGGCCCATCACTTTTTGGGTAGATTTTAGTATATATAAACAGAAAATAATTTCTGTTTCAATATTTTGCAACCTTTTGCTCGGTAAATTTTAGCGTGAAATTTATCGAAAATCTAACGTACAGCTGCATTAGTGCATTACAATTAAATAGTGAACATTGCTTTCTGACTTCATTCTTTAACAACCCAACTAACAATATTTTTTTCTGTTTCAGATTCTGATGCATTTATAAGTTGATAATATTTGCGATGGCTGCTTGTGTCAGAACGAGGAACCAAAAATCCAGCCATCTCAGTCACTATCTTGGGTCTGGGAGAGAGCTCCTGAAGTCGGAGTTGCCTACATTGAGAGATGCTTTGAGATACGGTGTTTTAATCAGGCAAATCAGTGAAAGAACCAAAGAACTTACACAAACAAAGACATTGCCAGTGATATGACCAAAGCTGTCTTGGCACAGTACACTCTGGCTAACGCTCAGTTCAAACCTCCAGTCATAACAAGTCAGAAGAAGATTAGTGAGACTGCTAGCCAGTTGGGAAAAGGCAAGAGATATCTCTCTTGGGAGAGGAAAACTTGCAGTTAAGGACAGCTTTGCCAAGCAACTGGACCAGTTATTTGACATAATTACTTGTAAGTGCCCAATTGTTCTCTGGTCCTGAGTTTGGATGCGATCGTGACTGTAAATCCGAGGCCCACATCTCCTGTATTTGCAAGCTGCGGAACTGGAAGATTCCTTGTGATCGAACTGGCATTTGTCAAAAGCACAGAGAGAGAAGACTGGCAGTATAGGGGCTCTCAAGATTTCTAGCCACAAGATATTCCGGAGGCCAAGAGACAGGAGGCTGCCACAGAGAGACAGAAGAGGAGAAGAGTTGCCGAGGAAAAGAGACTTGAGAAGGCCCAGGGTGAGGTAAAAAAGGCCGATGATTGGAGTCAAGCTGATTCAGAGTTTAATGACTTCCCCATGGCTGATCCGAGTGCTGACCAGGAGAATGGTGACTTTGTCCCTAACCCAGAAAATAATGATCCCAAACCTTCCAGGCATAAGATTCGAAATAGGAAAGATATCCCGAGCATAGCTCTGGCCAGCATGCGACACCACACTGGTCTCAGAGAAACTGCAGAGATAGCAACAGCTGCCTGGGTTGACGGTGGTTTGATAACACCTGATGATGTTCACCTGGTGATAGATCATAACAAAGTAAGGAGAGCTCAGGAGAAACTTGTCAGTAACCTAGAAGAGGAGTTTGATAAGGGGATAAGAGAAAATGGAATCAATTGTTTGTTCTTTGATGGGAGAAGGGATGACACTAAAGTGTTCATGAAAGTTGGAGATTCTAACAAGTTGTTCCCTGCCATGGTGAAGGAGGAACACTACTCCTGCTGCAGTGAACCAGGAGGGAAGAATTTGTGGCATTTCACTCCAGAGAAAGATGACATCAGGAAACCAGCTGAGATAGTGGCAGATAACATTGTGAACTGGCTCAGAGAGAGGAACGTAGACCAGACCCTGCAGGCCATTGGAGGGGACAGCACCAACACGAACACAGGGTGGCAAGGGGGGTCATACAGTGGATAGAGCGGAAGATTGGGAGGAAGCTGGTCTGGATTGTTTGTGACCTCCACACCAACGAGTTGCCACTCAGACATCTGATCCAGGAGCTGGATGGCAAGACTCTTTCAAATAACAGATGGTCTGGTGCTCTTGGCAAGCTGCTGGACTCTGCCACTGAGTTAGAAATAAATCCGAGCTTTGAAAAAAACACAGTTGGCCCTCCACTCGTTGAGCTTGCACATACTGTGATTGACGACCTGAGTGCTTACCAGTACTATGGTTACATGATTTGTAGTGCCATCAAAACTGGGGTCATGCCTGATAGACTTGCTTACCTGCAGATAGGTCGAGTCTCACATTCTAGGTGGCTCACAACGGCTCTCCGGTTCTGCAGAATTTGGGTCGCTCATCATAAACTGAAAGGGAACCAGCTTCACAACCTGAGACTTATTGTCCAATTCATCGTGAGTGTCTACTTGCCAAATTGGTTCAACACTAAGGTCAAGTCATCGTTCTCCGAAGGTCCGAGGCATGTTTTCTTCCAGCTTGAGCTCCTGAGGAGTCAGCCAAGGAAGGTTGTTCAGATTGTGGAGCAGACTGTGAGGAGATCTTCCTGGTATACTCATCCCGAGGCAGTTCTGCAGACAATGCTCTGCAGTAAGGATGAGGAGGAGAGAAGAGTGGCAGTCAAAAAGATCTTTGATATCAGACTTATGAGAGGATCTGGGCATGACGAATCAGTTGGTGACGATTCCTTCAGGGCCAGGAAGACTCCTGAAGTCAATCTAGGTGCCAAGACCCTCACTGATCTCATAGATCTGGATAACATCCAGGCTGACAGTGAGCCCTGCAGCCTCACCAATGTTCAAGTCAGAGCTTTCCTGGACAACCCCATGCATGTACCTGCCTGGCCCTCGCACACCCAGAGTATAGAGCGTTGTGTACAGCAAATGAGCGAGGCCAGCAGTCACGTGTACAGCCAGGAGAGGAGGGAAGGCTACATCCGAGCTCAGGTGGTCAGCAGGGAGGTGATGAGTAGAAACTGAATCAAGAAAGACATGTTCTCTATGGTGTGCAGCAACACCGAGTCGTAGTAGTAAAACCGGTTTTTGTATTTGATGATTTTGTTTTCTAAAGGAATATTAAATTTAATAAATGTGTCAAGATCATTCGCTTCACTATTCTGGATCATTTTCATCCTAATAAATTAATCTGATACATTTACTTTACTTTAAATAAGCTATTTAGTGGTGTTGGTAAAAGGGTGGGAATACTGAATTTTCATAAGATTTCAAGTTAAAATTTACCTAGCAAAAAATGAAAACTTTTCAAATCTGAAGATATCACATGATTCTGCACATAGAACTACATCATTAATACCATGGGCCGATTTTTCAAACTCCAAAAAATAAAAATTCGCCTCCGTATGACACACCCTAATGCACAGGCCAACTGGCCTATTGCAGACTCCTTATTTTCTTATGTTCTTATGTTCTTAAATCCTCAACATAAAAGACAAATTCACCTCCATGTGTTAAAATCTTACTACTCTACATTACCGTCACCACTATACCAAACCTGTGTAATATTAACACACTAATACACTATTAAGACATCACCAAATCCATCAATAAACAGTACATCTTCCTTTACACTTGATTAGAAAGAAAAACAAGAAAATATGCCTAGAATCTCAAATTCATTCACTAACATTACGAAAAATTACAAGAGTTAAGAGTCAAAGCAAGATATGTACTGTACGCAATGTTGATGTTATTTTGTTCGCCATCATTGTGTCCTAAAGTTAATCTGTTTTGTGAAGTAAATCCTCGGACTTGGGAACAAATCATCATGTGTACCTTTGAGTATTAAGGTCTTGATCCATTTCCTTGATGTCTACCGTTTGGAACAGGTAACACCACCACAATTGTTTTAACCAAGACGAAAACGACGAAAAAAAAAGCTTCTACAAATATCAAGTATTAATTTTCTCTCTTTACAGGATCTAATACTCTTGGAAATGTGTTTAAATTAATCTGATTTGTTTTCATTTATTGTCGATCCTTTATAAGAGGACTCGTGGATCCCTCGAGCCTAGCCGGCCATTTTGTTTACATTTTTCGGTCGCTCTAAAATACCATTAAAACAATATTGAGTATAAACGTTTGGCTCAACTGATGATCTCAAACATGTCCCAACATTTTTTTGCCTCAACTCCACATTCTGTAACTCATTTAGGTAGATGTTCCTCACTACACATACACTAGACTATGTGTAATGTTGCAGCTAATGTGTTATCAAGATATTGCACATTATAAGTTCATGTGTGGTCATTATCATATCAAACGGAGGAATTTTAAAGAGCTATTACACCACCTGTATCATTAGTTGTCGCCAGGTGAAGGAATGTTTAGGTAGATTATATTTTATTTACTGTAATTACAGTTTCAATACCTAAGACGTTCCACTATAAGAGTCTTTCAACCTCAGGTAAGGTTTTAAGACTTTCTACTCTAGGTCTTACACCCTCGAGTAGCTGTATCGTCCACATAGGTAATTACTCCACTAGGAACTACAAGTTACACCTTGATGTAATACATCATTTACTGCCAAACTTTATAGGGAAATATTTTTTCACAAAGAATTTCAAGTTACAATTTCACATAATAAGTCACATTACAAACGTTCCTTCGGCTTACAGTTAAACTTTGCAATGTCAAGATATTTTTTTCACTGCAGAGGAAAGTATCCGTCATCATCATCACCACACACACGCAAAGACAAAACTCCTGTATCCAAATTCTCAAAAGTTTATAAATTAAATTCTTCCCAAAAATTAAACAGACAATACATGTATTTATCATAGAGTATGTGAACAATATCGACGCCATATTGGTTACCATCTTTGAGTCATATAATTAGTTAGCTACATAGTGTTAATTATTTAGTTAAATAATAAAAAATAAAAAATAATCTACTAGCGTGTGTTGTGACCAAAATAAATCAACATTGTATTTACTTTCTCCTCCAGGGGGCACTAAGTCTAGAAAAATGACACAATTGACATCTACATAAAGTGACTGACCAAGGGTAGATATTGGCTACCTTTTGTGTTACTTTCAGGTCGTAAAAACACACAGAGCTGCTCTTAAGGATGTTTACCACAGTACACCTCAGCCAGTTTCTCATTCACTAAGGTCAAACAATAAATCTGGTTCACAAGATACACCGTAAATTTTATTAGAATACAATAATCAATTACTGTATTATTGTATTATGGCGAATAGTCTTATGGTGTTAAGATGTGTTCTAAGTCACGATGGTAAACACAAAGGTATTCAATATCTTATTTTGCTGATTACGATCTGTAGAAGCTAGCAAGTCCTCCTCCTCCTGCTTCGGCAAGGAAGGCTCACCTGACCAAAATTGTTAATTAAGATAGATTACCTGAAGATTAACCTCCCAGCTTATTTCAATTCAATGATTAACCCATGCTACCCGGGGAAGTTAAGTTAGGTTAGATTATTAGGTTAGGTTAGGTTAGGTCAGGTCAGTCGAAGTCAGTGAAAGCAAAGTTAATCTTGAGGTTAAATAAACTAGAGGCTAATCTTCACATGAGCCAGTAAGACACTTTGACGGAGGCGGTTACGTACAACAGGAAAGCTCTGATAACATATAATGTACAGTATATACCGTTTAAGTTGCGTCAGCAGCTCTATACACCACTTATTGACTTACTCATTCACCGCCGTAGAAATATTTACTTCTCTAACAGGTTTCTATATGGTTCCCAGTCATTATAATACGACCTTGTAAAATCAAATGATCTAAATTAAACTAAACTTATCCAAATTAAACTTATTAGCTAACAAATCCTTCTAAAACACGATATATGCAAATCAAAAGTTCTAAATTCAACTTAACTTATCGTATTATAACTATTATAACTAAAACCATTTTAATTAAACCTAACCTAAACACCTCAAGTGCCACAAACAGAAGGAAAAAACACCTTTAATATTATCGTGTAAGAGGCCCCTGTAACTCACTAACTCCAGGTTATGCATCTATATCAATCTACCTGCGTCGGAAGCTCTATACGTGACTATGGTCGTTACCCACTGCTGGAGAACATTTGCATTTCTATACTACCCCGGAGCAGCCTAATACCAATTTATGATTTATTTATTTTTATTTTTCATTTATTATTCTTAGTCCATTCTGTAAATACCATTGTGAGTCCCTGCCCAGCCATTTTGTTCTAATCCTCAGATTCAAAATAAACTTATAACAACAAATAAATAAATAAATAAAACAAGCATCTTTTGTTTTTCTAACCCATGAGCTGTGAGTCTTCATTATATACTTCAACATTACTGTAAACTAAGGCCAGAGAGGGTGTGTACAGTACTAGTGGAGCCAAGACGAGAAGGTATTTCAAATCCCTAAAGGGTTTTACAAGTGGAGAGTCTTACAAGTGGAGGGTCTTACAGGTGGAGGGTCTTACAAGTGGAGGGTCTTACAGGTGGAGGGTCTTACAAGTGGATGGTCTTACAGGTGGAGGATTTTAATAAGGATAAATACAACAAGTCTTACAGTTGAATCAGCCAAGTCGAGGAAAACTCTTAAGAGTCATGTAACTTCTACCTGGTGTTACCTGTAATCAAGTTAAGGTATATGTAAGAAGAATATTATCTCGTTACTATCCATTCCTCTTCCACTATCCTGCGAGGTGGTGTATTAATAGGCACAGATACTCATGATAAAGAAGGAATAATGAGAAAGACGCAAGATACCTATAAAATGCGACAGAATATACCCACACATCCGTAATCCTAACCCATCCCAACAAATCCCAACCCAACCCAACCCAACCTTATCCTACCCTCAGCTTCACCACAGTACACAAAGTCATTCTTGGTATCAGAGTGACGCATAAACACCCTGTATCGCCTAAGACACATTTGAATCGGATGGTTCGTTGACGGTTTTATTTCTTCGGTATAAACCAGTGAAGCAATTAGTTCGTGGGAACAGCGAGTCAAAATATTTCACATCAGCTTCGTTTACGACCTCCAGCTGATATTTACTTCTGTTGTCTATATCAATCACATTTTATAATGAAAACAAAAATATGGTTAGTTACTTATAAATGAAAATAAATCATACATAGAAAAAAGATACTTAAGATACTTAAAAATGAAAACACTCTTTGATACTTAAATTAGGACAAAATAAACGGACATAAAGATTTAACTATGAGCGGTGGATATTACGACATGTACCGGCTATCAATACAGAGGTGCTATTTAGCCGTGAAGTTCTCTCAGAAACCCAACAAGACAATATGTGGTCACGTAAAAATTTCAGGTTAATTTTAACACCATCCGTCATTTTAAACCTTGGCACCTGTAGATTAAGAAAATATATGGTGATATTTTTTCTGATGGGATAAAGGTCGTATTTGTCCAGAGAAGTAAGAGAGAAAAAAATCACTTGAGAGGCATGACGCACAGAGTGTCTAAGGTGATAAAAGATCATATACTACCATTTGGGTTTTCAAATTAAGTTCATTACATAAAATATCAAACTCATAAAGATTACAAAAGAACAGAACACCATAAGCTCTCTACAGCTATTGTCAGCTGTCAATATGCTGATGTACAGAAGCTACACAATGTTATTGGTGACTGTAATCCCAGGAAAATGATGCTCTTATAAACTTGGTAACTGGAGCTGTAATGCCAGAAAATATATAAATTATGTACATGATGGAAAGACAAAAAATTATGAAAAATTTTTGTCATGAACGATAAGGTCCATTGAGTATCTTCGGAAAAGATGTCCATGTTAATCTTTCTGTCGTAAAGTTAGCAAATAAGATTTCAACCATCAAATTGCTATCAAAAGTTATAGGTAGGAATCCTAAGCAGGACATGTACAGTATATGCATCACAGAAGGGCAGCACTGGCTGATATCGTCAGATACCGATGTTTAAGATAAAGCAGCCTCAACTTGAGAAATGCAGTACTGTAAGTGATAACAGGAACTGGTGAGCGACGACACATTGCAGAGAGTTTTAAGCAGGCTCTTATGCCTTCACAGGATCTGACTGTATTGGTAAAATTTTGTTACAAAGGAAAGAAAGCATGTTAGACACTTTGATTAAAATCTTAACACAAAGTCCTAGATATTCAGATATGAGTAGACCAAATGCCTCCAGCAGACATGTATATTGGTCTAGAGGAATTTGTATTTAAGCTCTACTGTCCACGAATGACTTTCACTAAACTGTCAAAACTTAGATGGCATCTCTTCAAGAAAACGCAGGCAGAAGCTGGAGAACTACCAGCGACTGCAGCAACTCTAAAGTATCATATATTGAGAGGAAGGTATCAAGCTCTTCTGTGGTCTTGTGATGCAGACAGTGAAATGATTTCACAATTAGAGCATGGCTGGAAGTTTGACAATGACTGTTTCATACTAGTAATATCAGACCAACCACCAGCTCCAGAAGCAATCACAGTACTTGTTAAATGTGGATGTGGCGTCAGGAAATGTGGATCATTGTCTTGTTCATACAGAAAGAATCAGAAAGAATAGCAAGACATGCACCGAGATGTGTAACTGTCAAGCAGATGATGAGAAATGCCTAAACAAAGTGAAGGAATCTGTTGTACACAGAAGACTCTGATGACGAGGAATGAAGCAATGTCGTAAATAATAACTTGTGACTTGTATACACATGATGTATAACACTACAAACTTTTAATAAATATAAAACGGTGGTTCTAAGCTTTTCAGATAATGGTAATATGTATATGTTTAATTTCCAGTATTTGTCTTTAGCAAATAATTTTACTTACTGCAATCTCTTCTTTGCCAGAGACAGGATGGCACATATGAGCAGCCATGTTTGTAACACACTTAAGATATTATAACAGCATTCATAATATATTATGTTAAATTGTAATCATATAATACTACATGTTCATAGGTTATTAGTCATGTTTTAAGTTAATTAGGACTTAATGGGAATACATCTGTGGTTCATTACGCCGCTCTTTGATAAAACTTCTTTAAAGGCATAAAACTTATAATAAACCGTTAAAAAAAAATGACACCACAGTTCCTTAACATAGTTTATAAGGATTATTATAATGTATGGTGTCAAAAATTAACATGAAATTTTTACGGGATTACTTAAGCTCCTACACTAAAACCTGCCGACCTAACCTAACCTTTTTTACCCACCTCTACCTACTTACCTAACCTGACATAATCTAACCTAACCTGAGGTAATCTAACATAACCTGACATAATCTAACCTAACCTGACATAATCTTACCTAACCTGACATAATCTAACCTAACCTGACATAATCTAACCTAACCTGACATAATCTAACCTACCCTGACATAATCTTACCTAACCTGACATAATCTAACCTAACCTGATATAATCTAACCTAACCTGACATAATCTAACCTAACCTGACATAATCTTACCTAACCTGACATAATCTAACCAAACCTGACATAATCTTACCTAACCTGACATAATCTTACCTAACCTGACATAATCTTACCTAACCTGACATAATCTAACCTAACCTGACATAATCTAACCTAACCTGACATAATCTTACCTAACCTGACATAATCTAACCTAACCTCCCCGTCTGACATAAGCTAACGTAATCAAGCCTAACTTTCCCACCTACCGACTGTAACCTATCTACTTATTACCTACCTAATCTAACTTATCCCAACCTGACATAATCTAACCTAACCTATTGAAACTTAACTTAACCACCTACCTCATCTAACACCACTTTGTAATCTCTTTGCGCTACCGCTCACAGGATGAGTATGGGGGCACAATAAACTAGCCTCTAAGTGGCAAAATTACAAAACTAACCTAACCTAACCCAACCTGACTTAACCGCTAGGTTAATTTAGGCTAAATATGGTTGATTCATATTTTGTTTTGACAGAAATTCCCGACAAAATAACGTATCTATATTGAGAACCACCGCCATGTTGGTTCCACGTTAACAAGACACGGATACACTACAGAATAACCCACGTTCGTTTAACCTCAATTACTACAGTTTACTTTATAATCTTACATCACAATCTTCACTATATC
>NW_024718973.1:0-8963 GCF_018991925.1 Homarus americanus | reverse complement strand
GTACATTATATGTTATCAGAGCTTTCCTGTTGTACGTAACTGCCTCCGTCAAAGTGTCTTAGTGGCTCATGTGAAGATTAGCCTCTAGTTTATTTAACCTCAAGATTAACTACACTGGCACTGCCTGACCTGACCTGACCTGACCTGACCTGACCTGACCTGACCTGACCTGACCTACGCTACCCTACCCTACCCTACCCTACCCTACCCTACCCTAACCTAACCTAACTTAATCTAACCTAACTTAACTTCCCATGTAGCGTTTGGTTAATCATTAGTTGAAATAAGCTGGGAGGGTTAATCTTCATGTAATCTATCTTAATTAACAATTTTGGTCAGGTGAGGCCTTCTTTACCTTACTCGAGAGCAGGAGGAGGAGGACTTGCTAACGTCTACAGATCATCGTCAACCAAGGCAGATATTGAATACCTTTTGTTTACCTTCGTGGCTTAAGAACACATCTTAACACCATAAGACTGTTCGCCTCAATGCAATAATACAGTAATTGATTATTGTATTCTAACAAAATTTACGGTGTATCTTTTGAACCAGATTTATTGTTTGACTTTTGTGAATGAGAAACTGGTTGAGGTGTATTGTGGTAAACATCCTTAAGAGCAGCTCTGTGTGTTCTTACGACCTCAAAGTAATACAAAAGGTAGCCAATATCTACCCTTGGTCAGTCACTTTATGTAGATGTCAATTGTGTCATTTCTCTAGACTTAGTGCCCCCTGGAGGAGAAAGTAAATACAATGTTGATTTATTTTGGTCACAACACACGCTAGTAGATTATTTTTTCCTATTTAACCAAATAATTAACACTATGTAGCTAACTAATTATATGACTCAAAGATGGTAACCAATATGGCGTCGATATTGTTCACATACTCTATGATTAATAGATGTATTGTCTGTTTAATTTTAGGGAAGAATTTAATTTATAAACTTTTGAGAATCTGGATACAGGAGTTTTATCTTTGCGCGCGCGCGTGTGTGTGTGTGTGTGTGTGTGTGTGTGTGTGTGTGTGTGGTGATGATGATGATGACGGATACTTTCCTCTGCAGTGAAAAAAATATCTTGACATTGCAAAGTTTAACTGTAAGCCGAAGGAACGTTTGTAATGTGACTTATTATGTGAAATTGTAACTTGAAATTCTTTGTGAAAAAATATTTCCCTATAAAGTTTGGCAGTAAATGAAGTATTACATCAAGGTGTAACTTGTAGTTCCTTGTGGAGTAAATTACCTAAGTGGACGATACAGCTACTCCAGGGTGTAAGACCTAGAGTAGAAAGTCTTAAGACCTTACCTGAGGTTGAAAGACTCTTATAGTGGAACGTCTTAGGTATTGAAACTTTAATTACAGTAAATAAAATATAATCTACCTAAACATTCCTTCACCTGGCGACAACTAATGATACAGGTGGTGTAATAGCTCTTTAAAATTCCTCCGTTTGATATAATAATGACCACACATGAACTTATAATGTGCAATATCTTGATAACACATTAGCTGCAACATTACACATAGTCCAGTGTATGTGTAGTGAGGGACATCTACCTAAATGAGTTACAGAATGTGGAGTTGAGGCAAAAAAATGTTGGGACATGTTTGAGATCATCAGTTGAGCCAAACGTTTATACTCAATATTGTTTTAATGGTATTTTAGAGCGACCGAAAAATGTAAACAAAATGGCCGGCTAGGCTCGGGGGATCCACGAGTCCTCTTATGAAGGATCGACAATAAATGAAAACAAATCAGATTAATTTAAACACATTTCCAAGAGTATTAGATCCTGTAAAGAGAGAAAATTAATACTTGATATTTGTAGAAGCTTTTTTTTTTCGTCCGTTTTCGTCTTGGTTAAAACAATTGTGGTGGTGTTACTTGTTCCAAACGGTAGACATCAAGGAAATGGATCAAGACCTTAATACTCAAAGGTACACATGATGGTTTGTTCCCAAGTCCGAGGATATACTTCACAAAACAGATTAACTTTAGGACACAATTATGGCGAACAAAATAACATCAACATTGCGTACAGCACATAACTTGCTTTGACTCTTAACTCTTGTAATTTTTCGTAATGTTAGTGAATGAAATTGAGATTCTGGGCATATTTTCCTGTTTTTCTTTCTAATCAAGTGTAAAGGAAGATGTACTGTTTATTGATGGATTTGGTGATGTCTTAATAGTGTATTAGTGTGTTAATATTACACAGGTTTGGTATAGTGGTGACGGTAATGTAGTGTAGTAAGATTTTAACACATGGAAGTGAATTTGTCTTTTATGTTGAGGATTTAAGAACATAAGAACATAAGAAAATAAGGAGTCTGCAATAGGCCGGTTGGCCTGTGCATGACAGCTCCTGTCAAGAGTTACTACCACTCTCTATCATCCATGAATCTATCTAGCCTCCTTTTGAAACTTTCCAGAGTTCCCGCACTTACTACAAAGTTGCTAAGCTTGTTCCACTCGTCCACCACCCTATTTGTGAACCAGTTTCTTCCTATCTCCCTCCTAAACCTAAACTTATCCAACTTGAATCCGTTGCTCCGAGTCCTATCCTGCTCGGATATTATAAGAACTTTATCTATATCCCCTTTATTGATTCCTTTCACCCACTTAAATACTTCTATCATATCTCCCCGCACTCTTCGTCTTTCTAGGGAATGCAAGTTAAGTTTCTGTAACCTATCCTGATATGGAAGGTTTCTAAGTCCCGGAATCATTTTTGTCATTCTTCGCTGCACCGACTCTAGTGAATTTATATCCATTCTATAATAGGGGCACCAGAACTGAACCGCATAATCGAGGTGCGGCCTGATTTGTTAAAGGGAAGATCTGGTGGACGGGGATAATTGTCTGGTTGTGATGGACACGGCTCACCTAACCTAACCCAATCTAACCTAACCCAACCCAACCTAACCCAACCTAACCCAACCCAACCTAACCTAACCCCTATATATGTGTGAGATAAGGTTCTGATTCAAGAACAAGATGCACAAGTTCGAATCCAAATTGAGCTGTAGGGTTTGTTGACTAATTCGGGGCTTCACATTCATAAAACTCTCAAATGGGATACGACTAAACCCGAAGCCCCATCTTCCGTCGGTCGGTCGTTGGTGTCAGGTCAAAGTTCAGTTTGTAGTTCACCTCCTGTGATATGTGTCATTTATCGAAACGAAACATGAGGTTAACGTGAAAACAAAACCTCGAAGCAACACGTATAAACAGGGTCGAGTTTTCATCGGATTTTACGTCATGAAATTTTCCATCTTGAGAGAGAAAGAGAGAGAGAGAGAGAGAGAGAGAGAGAGAGATTGATTGATTGATTCCGATGCTGAAATTAACACTAAAATTTTATACTGTAATTGAGATAAATGCAGGTAAGGTTGGCGTATGGAATTATTGAAGGACGATCACCGAAATGTTTTACCTGTTTCCTGTGATGTAAGTCCAAAATGGTGTTAATTGTCATGGGTTTATACGTCCAAAATGTTCTTCATATCTTAGGGTTTTACATCCAAATATGCCATCCAAGTCCATATGTCCATTCATCCAGTTAGCTGTTTATCCATCCACCGATTCACCCACCTACCCATCTCTCATCCCATTCAGTCACCCATCTACCCATCTATCCTCCCATTCAGTCTCCCATCCATCCATCCATCCATCTATCCATCCATCCTTCCATCCATCACACGAGGAATAGAATGACCCACTTATAATTTTTCTCTTTCCTGCTGCACTAAGGATCAACCACCCAGAGTGGTATGGCTACCCTGAGTAAGTACACTCTGTATTCCTCCTTTACTCTATTGTGGGTGTAGGTGGTGGGTAGTGTGTGTTTGTGGGTGTAGAACGTGGATAGTAGGTTTGTTTGTGGGTGTAGGGCGTGGATAGTAGGTTTGTTTGTGGGTGTAGGGAGTGGATAGTAGGTTTGTTTGTGGGTGTGGGGCGTGGATAGTAGGTTTGTTTGTGGGTGTAGGGCGTGGATAGTAGGTTTGTTTGTGGGTGTAGGGCGTGGATAGTAGGTTTGTTTGTGGGTGTAGGGCGTGGATAGTAGGTTTGTTTGTGGGTGTAGGGCGTGGATAGTAGGTTTGTTTGTGGGTGTAGGGCGTGGATAGTAGGTTTGTTTGTGGGTGTAGGGCGTGGATAGTAGGTTTGTTTGTGGGTGTGGGGCGTGGATAGTAGGTTTGTTTGTGGGTGTAGGGCGTGGAAGTAGGTTTGTTTGTGGGTAGGGCGTGGATAGTAGGTTTGTTTGTGGGTGTAGGCGTGGATAGTAGGTTTGTTTGTGGGTATAGTAGGTTTGTTTGTGGGTGTAGGGCGTGGATAGTAGGTGTGTTTGTGGGGTAGATAGTAGGTTTGTTTGTGGGTGTAGGGCGTGGATAGTAGGTTTGTTTGTGGGTGTAGGGCGTGGATAGTAGGTTTGTTTGTGGTTGTAGGGCATGGATAGTAGGTTTGTTTGTGGGTGTAGGGCGTGGATAGTAAGTTTGTTTGTGGGCGTAGGGCGTGGATAGTAGGTTTGTTTGTGGGTGTGGGGCGATAGTAGGTTTGTTTGTGGGTGTAGGGAGTGGATAGTAGGTTTGTTTGTGGGTGTAGGGAGTGGATAGTAGGTTTGTTTGTGGGTGTAGGGAGTGGATAGTAGGTTTGTTTGTGGGTGTGGGGCGTGGATAGTAGGTTTGTTTGTGGGTGTAGGGAGTGGATAGTAGGTTTGTTTGTGGGTGTGGGGCGTGGATAGTAGGTTTGTTTGTGGGTGTGGGGCGTGGATAGTAGGTTTGTTTGTGGGTGTAGGGCGTGGATAGTAGGTTTGTTTGTGGGTATAGGGCGTTGATAGTAGGTTTGTTTGTGGGTGTAGGGCGTGAATAGTAGGTTTGTTTGTGGGTGTGGGGTGTGGATAGTAGGTTTGTTTGTGGGTGTGGGGCATGGATAGTAGGTTTGTTTGTGGATGTAGGGCGTGGATAGTAGGTTTGTTTGTGGGTGTAGGGCGTGGATAGTAGGTTTGTTTGTTGGTGTAGGGAGTGGATAGTTGGTTTGTTTGTGGGTGTAGGGCGTGGATAGTAGGTTTGTTTGTGGGTGTGGGGTGTGGATAGTAGATTTGTTTGTGGGTGTGGGGCATGGATGGTAGGTTTGTTTGTGGGTGTAGGGAGTGGATAGTAGGTTTCTTTGTGGGTGTAGGGCGTGGATAGTAGGTTTGTTTGTGGGTGTGGGGCGTGGATAGTAGGTTTGTTTGTGGGTGTAGGGCGTGGATAGTAGGTTTGTTTGTGGGTGTAGGGCGTGGATAGTAGATTTGTTTGTGGGTGTAGAGCGTGGATAGTAGTGTAATGTGACAAAACACAATGAGAGGAAGAATATAAATAAGTAGGAAGTATAGAGAGTAGGAATGTAAAGGAAGGAAACTTGGTAGCGTGGCCTGGATGTTATTTGCACAGCGTCACTACGCTTATCTTATCTCGTATGTCAATACACATATATCACTTCTTAAAGGGACAACTTGTTAAACACCTCTTGATACAACTATTTATTAATTCACTCAATGACATGGACACATTAATATCACTATTATATCGGGGTACTAACACATCATGCTTTACGTTACTTGACACTGACTCTCGGACACACCTGAATGAATACACTTCCCACAGTAGTTAACTCACCCTAGGACGTTCTGACAAGACTCACGTGTACCCTGACGTAGGCCCAGTGAATGCTTGGCTGGGCTGCCTCCATCACAGGGAGAGTCTGCTTAGCTGACGATGCCGTGGTCTAGTCGGGAGGTTGCCCTCCCGACCTGGGGAGGGGACGTGCGTGACTCTGCTTAGTGAACCGAGTGACGACCCGAACGGGAGAGAGATGACAGCAACCAGAATGAGAATCGTAATGGAATGGGAATGGTAATGCCCGTGGACGGGACTGTAGGGCCTTTATATGGGGTCGGCCCAGCCGGCTTCTGACCTCTAACAATTAACACTAAACTGGTTTGATCTGGTGGTGTGTGCAGGTGTGGTCCTGGCCAGGTGTCTTGGCTAGGTGCGGTTGTAGGTCACCGGCTCACGTCATTAGCGGGCGAGGTCAAGTCCCTTGGGTCGACCTGAGGTGTGTCAACCCGGAATGTGGTGGTGCCACGAGGTCTGTGGTGTACTCGCTGTTACATGTGACATAATTCTGGGCTGTAAGCTTTGGTCTGACAATCAATCATTACACCTCCCGCCAAGACCAAAGCTTCATCACAGAGACTGATGTCACATATAGACAGCAACATCACGTGTGGTGTCAAAGATAATCCCTGGGCGATAACATAGTCTCACATTTACAAACAACAATCTCATAGGTGTATGTTTTTCTAATGGCGCTAGTTTGATCTGACAAAGCTCACTATACCTCCCGCCAAGATCAAAGCTTCTATGCCAGGAGAAAAAGGAAACAGCAAGTGAACATAGAATGAAAAAATCCTTCATATGTAGCATAGTGTCCGAGGCAACTTGCAAATCACATTCTACAAACAATAACAGGTGTTACATTTCCATGTCAAAATAATAATTCATCTCAGTCAGTAATATAGCTACAACATCGTGTTTCATAGTCCAAGACATTGATCAAATGAACTCATAGAAAAAGTGAGACTAAAAAAAGACATTCTTTGTAGTAAACATCAACAAAATCAGAGAAAATACTTCAAAATACACAAAAAATGTTCCTACTTCACATATTAGGGTATTGATATCTTTTTATTATACATCAACAACATCAGTACATTAGTTGGGTCCGGCATAGCTCACGTCTTCCATCCAGCTGGTATCTGAAAAATAGGGGATGGCGGCAGCTCAGCAGCTGTAGTCGGTTGGTCCTTCATCATCGGCTTTCTTGTGATGTCAGGACAGCACATCTTCTGTCTTCTTTCTTCACATAGCACATCTTCTGTCTTCTTTCTTCACATAGCACATCTTCTGTCTTCTTTCTTCACATACCGCACCTTGTAGGTCGTTTCTCCACACCTTCTGACTTCTTCTCACTTCCTCCTGGTTTCTATACTATTCCAGACGAGTTTTCTGTCCCATCTGCGTTCTTCCTCTACGTTTAGAGCCTCATTTTCAACGTCTTCTAGATGAATTTTCTGTTCCATCTTCCTTTTTTCTTAGTACATCATCATTTTCATATTCCAGACGAATTTTTCTGCTCATCTGAGTTTCTTTATACATCTTCATTTTCATATTCCAGATGAATTTTTCTGCTCCATCTGTATTTCTTCTCTGCAACATCATCATTTTCAACATATTCCAGACGATTTTCTGTTCATCTGCCGTCGGCCCTCTCCGGCCGGGATGAAAGCCAGTCCACTGCTTGGGCTGTCGTCTCCTTAGATAACTCGTAAGGCAGGTTCCGCGGACCAGGCCTCGCCCTCCGTACGTGAGTGTCGGCGAGACCAAAGACCGTCCTGTCTTACACCTTCCACAGTGGTGAATCCCTCCCTGGCTGGGCTCACCAGGGTTCGTTGTGTGGCACTTCATTCCACACTCCTTAACTTCCTAGTAGAAAAATATAAAGTCTTCTTAATCCTAGACCAGGTAGGACTTGAAAGAAGTGGGGTGGTGCGTGGCGGGTGTGGTGCTGCATTTCTCACGCTGCTTCTTCTCTTCTTATATGTGCTGTGGACGGATTCCGGCTAGCCATGGGGCGGTACTGTGTGTGACATTTGACAGAAACAATCCTAAAGGGATGATGGATTAGTTGGAAGTGCATTCGCAAAAAAAAACAAATATTTACTTTATACGTTACGTCAATGTTTGGTAACTATTATTTCCGTCACGACAATTTTCTCATTAGGCTGGGTCGGGGAGTGAAGCTCTGCTCACTACATTGAATATTATTTATCACTACGCGTCAAAGAGTACATTACAAATCATACTAGCATAAAAACACACTGAGTGAAGCTCTGTAATTATCGCAATGTTAAGTAACACTAACCACCAATTTCGAAGCATAACTCACAGGACAAAACATTGGTGGTCACACGGGCGGGCGGGGCGGGAAACATTCGGCCATGATGCGCGCGTGACCTAGGGAAGGCCTGAGGTGTAGAGTGGCGTAACCGGGACGGGTGCCGGGCGGCGGGTTGGGTCGGGGAGTGAAGCTCTGCTCATTACATTGAATATTATTTATCACTATGCGTCAAAGAGTACATTACAAATCATACTAGCATAAAAACACACTGAGTGAAGCTCTGTAATTATCTCACTATTAAGTAACACTAACCACCAATTTCGAAGCATAACTCACAGGACAAAACATTGGTGGTCACATGGGCGGGCGGGGCGGGAAACATTCGGCCATGATGCTCGCCTGGTGGGGTGAGGTGTAGAGTGGCGTAACCGGGGCGGGGCGGGGCGGGGCGGGGCGGGGCGGGGCGGAGCGGAGCGGGGTAGGGCAGGGCAGGGCGGAGCGAGGCGGGAACGGATGGGTACGGAGGGTGAGGTGAGGATTAGGACAGGGAGGAGGATGTAGGTTAAAAGACATGTTAAGTTATAACAGTTAGTACAGACACGGCTTTCATAACTGAAACAATTTCTACGTTCAACACTGACCAACACTCAAACTGCACTTGGGCTACTGAGAATGTCACAGATCGCGGGGGACACTGAGAAATCACGTTAAGCACTGAACATATTTCTAGAAAAAAAAATTCGTGCATACCACGACGAGAGACATTTACTTGAGCTGTAACGGTGACACGCTAGGACACTTTTCACGCTACGACGCTACGACACAGGAATTACTTATTACACAATTGTAGACAAACTTAGACTGAATCAAATGAAGGATGAAACGAGCCAGGTGTTATGGCTAAGCGAGGGAAGGCGTGAGTTTACGTTAAGTTCGCTGCTACCATTATAATAACTAAGCGAGGGAGGCGTGAATTACATATATAGTTCGCTGTCACCTATAACAAGAGACAAGGA
>NW_024718972.1:0-24916 GCF_018991925.1 Homarus americanus | reverse complement strand
CTCTTCTTATCGCCTGGCACTGGATACTGTTGAATTGCCTCAATTTTGGCTGCTATAGGCTGGACTTCCCCTTGTCCGACCACATGACCCAAGAAAGTGACGTGGGCATGGCCGAACTCACTTTTGACGAGGTTCACCGTCAGCTTGCTTGCAGCCAGTACGGAGAAGAGGGCTTGTAGACGACTCATGTGATCTTCCCAGGAACTGCTGAAGACGATAAGGTCGTCTAGGTAACAGCGGACACCTTCCAGACCAGACGATGAAATTCAGGAGGCGTTGAAAGGTTGCAGGGGCGTTCCGCATACCAAACGGAAGGACTGAATTGGTACAACCCCTCAGGAGTGACAAAAGCAGAGATGGCCCTGGAGCGTTCAGTCAGTCTTATCTGGTAGTAGCCCTGGAGGAGATCCAATTTGGTCACGTACCTTGCCTGTCCAAGATCGTCGATCACATCGTCGATGCGTGGCAAGGGATAACCATCGGGTTCAGTGACGGCATTTACCTTGCGGTAATCCACACACAGCCGCATTGACCCATTCGGCTTTGGAACTAGAACAACAGGGGATGCCCATGGACTGATGCTGGGTTCGACGAGGCCTAGCTCTTGAAGACGCTGTACCTCGGCTCGCACACTCTCCCGCTTGAAGGCATTAAGACGGTGGGGACGCTGTCGGATTGGCTTGGCTCCCCTGGTCTCAACGTCATGCTCCAGCACTGAACAGGAGAGTGGGTAATCACCAACTATAATAAGATACTCCTGTAATAGAGACTTTATATTATTGGCTTGGTCACTAGAGAGATGACACAACTTAGCACTGGGGTCCTCCAAGATAGTAGAGTTTTCAACTTTTACACTAGACCCATTCATTATTTCAGAAAAACACTGATCTTTATCATCCTTACACTCTGGCACAATGATACAATTTGGCAAGGATTGATCAACACAAGCAACTGCTTTTCCCAGGGTTTCGTTACGAACGTGATATGACTTTAAAAGATTGACATGGATAAGGCGTTTTTTCTTACGCCGTTCAGGGGTGCTAATCACATAGTTCACGGACCCCTGTTTTTCTAGTACTTCATATGGACCACTGTATTTGGATTTAAAAGGGTGATCATGTAAGGGCAGGAAGGCCAACACCTGCTCCCCAACTTGGAATTCTCTAGGTTTTGCCTGATGGGCCTTATCAAAATGCAGTTTCATTTTCACCTGAGCACACCTTAAGTTGGACTGGGCAAGTTCTACAGCCAGACGCAACTTCTCCTTGAATTGGACCACATATGAAGCTAAGGGCGTCGCGCTCTGATCACTCAACCAACACTCTTTGAACACCTTAAGAGGCCCTCGTGCCTCATGTCCATAGACGAGCTGGAAGGGCGAGAATCCTAGCGACTCTTGTTTACTGTCCCGAACAGCAAACAAAAGCAGGTCAACTCCCTCGTCCCAATCCTTCCCAGTCTCCAGACAGAAGGTGCGCAGCATGAGTTTTAGTGTCTGGTGAAATCTCTCTACCACCCCCTGTGACTGAGGGTGATAGGCCGAAGACTTCAACTGCCGGACTCCCAGGGTTTGCATTACCTGATTAAACAACCGGGAAGTAAAATTGGAACCCTGATCTGACTGCACCACTGTAGGAAGGCCTACTTGAGTGAAGAAGTGGGTTAAGGCTTTGATAACATTCTTCGCTGTGATGCGGCGCAAGGGAATGGCTTCAGGATAACGGGTTGCACAATCAATAATGGTTAGCAAGAACTGATGACCACGAGGGGTCTTAGGTAAGGGACCGACACAATCTATGACCACCTTACTAAAGGGCTCTTCAATGACTGGGATAGGCTGCAGAGGGAATGGTTTAACACTGGGGTTCGGTTTCCCCGCTACCTGACAATCATGGCAAGTGCGACAGTAAGAGCTGACGTCTTTCTTCATCCTAGGCCAAAAGAACTGGGATAAAATTTTTGCATAAGTCTTCCTAACTCCTAAATGACCACCCACCCCATCATGAGCGATACTAAGTATGTCCTGCCGCAAAGGTTTGGGAATAACAACTTGATGATGAACTAACCAAGGGTGATTGGCAGGAGAATTGGAGGGACGGAACTTCCGCATTAATACACCAGACCTAGTGTAGTAGCAATTTGATTCTTGCTCAGCTTCTGTCTCAGTGACTGACCTATTGAGAAAACCTACCAGCTCAGGATCCCCTGCTTGTAGCTCAATAAACTTACTCCTAGTGATGGGAGAGGAACCAAAACTAGTGACATCTGGGTTCCTATCTCCATCAGAACTACTCTGGAGGTTACCTGGTGGTGGGGAATCCTCAAAGAATTCACTGAGACCAAGATCAGTATGGTCCGGCTGAACAAGATTATCCTCGGACTTCTCACAGTCCTGGAGGGAAACTTCATCAACTTCACTAGTCTCTTCTACTTATGTACTGCGGCTCATGCTACGGGTCACAGCACACGCAGGGAACAACCCTGGAAAGTCTACTTCTAACTGCACAGTATTATTCTCGGCAGTGGGACAAGATGAAATCACAACATTAGGGAACATCATGTCGCCAACAAGGTCATTTCCTATCAATAGAGAGACCCCTTCTACAGGTAAGCTATCTACTACTCCTAACGTGACATAACCTGACTTTATGGATGACCGCAGGTACACTTGACAAAGGGGAATACGCGACCCACCGGTCAAACCGTTCACAAGCACCCAGCTACCAGTATAGCATGAATCCAGGAATGGAGCAGCTTCTTTAGTAACAAGAGATAAGGCTGAGCCTGTGTCTCTCAAGAGTTTAACAGAAATGGATTGACTGAATTGATCCAAAGCTAAGGAACCAGGAGAACAAAATGGTTCAAAGGTTGATATCATAGAAGAGGGGGAAGCATTCAGGGCAACAGTCTGACTGAGGGCAGTGACACAGGGCTCCAATAATTTCTCGATTGCTCGGCCACCCTGACCAAAAGAGTGGGGGATCCATGGTGAGAGGAATTTCTTTTCTTTAACTTGAGACAGTCGCTGATGACATGTCCTGGCTTCTTACAGTACCTGCAACTAGAGTTTCTCTCACCAGTAGGAGTGGATCCACCTGTCCCATGGACCATGGGCTCACCCGGGGTAGATGATGCAGAACCTGAGGGTCGGGTCGGTATGACAAGAGGCAGGGACCCCGATGTAGATGTTGGTGTGGGCCGCTTGAAGGAAGTGAAGGACTGGGACATGGGAGCATAAGACCTGGAATTTACATTTCTATTAGTTAAGGAATAATGGTCAGCCACTGGACCAGCATCAGCCAGGGTACAGATACCTCTCTGATCCAAGTGAGCTCGAATGTCGCCTGGGATACACTTTCTAACCTCCTCTAGCAGGATTAGTTCAACAAGCTTGTCATGTTCTACATGGGCAGACTCACTTTCAATCCACCTCCGACAAAGAACCTGTTTCTGCCTGAAGAACTCCACAAATGTTTGTTTGTCAGTCTTCCGGCAGTTACGGAACTGTTGCCGGTAGGCTTCAGGAACAAGTTTATAGGCTCTCAAAACCGCGGACTTAACAAGGGCATAGTCTCGACATTGATCCTCAGAGAGGGCAGAAAACACATCTAATGCTTTACCAGTGAAAGATCTATAAATAAGTTGAGACCATTGAGAAACAGGCCACTTGTTAAGTCGGGCAATTTTCTCAAAAAGAGAGAAGAATTTGTCTGGTTCTTCCTCATTAAATTTAGGAACACTGTTGAGACATTTGTCTACACTGAATGTTGAAGTATTACTACCTTGAGCCAAACCTCGTTGTTTGAGAGTTTCCAGCTCCACCTCGAGTCTTTTGAGTTCAACTTGTAAGGCCAAATTACTTGGTGTAACAATTTCCTCTGAATTTCCCGACGGTTGGGCTATGATTTCATTGTCAATAAGGTAGTTGAGGACAGCCTCTTCTAAACTAGACTTATTCATGGAAGAGCGGCCTTCTACTTCATAATAAGCAGCGAGGGATTGCCACTCTGCCTTAGTAAGCCCCTTCAGTACTTCGGCTGAAGGTGAAGCCAAAAAGCTTTCCAGGTCAAACATGTTGAATTCAAAATCGAGTAGCGAAAAAAAAAGTAACCGTGGCAGCTAAGCTAACTAGCTAGCTAATTAATAATGTCAAAATGCAATAAACTGTGAAACACAGCAAGGGATTAACCAAACACCTGGTACACAAGATAAGGGTTAACTCACCAGTAGCTTAAGCAATAACAGGAGCAATATAAATGAACACTGTGAACACAGCAACTTGCATCCAAAAATACTTAGCGATGAAACAACACCTGGCGAGTAACAACACTTGATATGACGCAACAATGGCGGTTAGCTCCCGGACACAGGCCCCCACTTGTCGCGATCCCACTACCTTTATACTTGGGGAGTGAATCCTACCCCAAGTTATTAACAAATAAAGGTACAAACAGGGAACACGGCAATAATTATCTCCACCAAATACCTACTCAACTAAATGTACTTGAAAAAGTAAGAACAGTTGAAATAAGTGAATTACAAAAGGGAAGATAATTAATTAATTCAATTTATGTTTTAAAGGGAGTAATGATTAGCAAACATGAATTTAAGTGAATAAGTAATTGTATAATAAAATAAGAGTGATGCCGGAAGGGCGAAACTATACTGTAAGGAGTTAGACCAAACAAATATTACTTAACATTACTATATTACACAAGACATACGAAATATATATATACAACAATCAATACAAAATGATTATCCCTACCAAACAGGAGATACCTTACCACCAGGATCCCTTCCTAGGCCTAACTAAACGTGTCACTAATACCTGATACCCCTAGGGCATTGCAGAAGACTTGATAAAGCACTTAGACAAAGGTCAAGGCTAGAGAACGAATAGACACGTCTAACCTAAGCCACGGATTTTTCGCTACTGGGGAGCGTGGCGTGGGTACGCCGTGGAGGAGCGTCTCATATCACGTGATCTAGACATTTGCTGGATATTTTATATAATTAATTAATATTACTCTTGAGTTGACTTAACAGAGTAAGACAATGATGCATATAAATTACATACATAAATATACAATTAACCTAAGTAGCTAAGAACAATAATAATATAATAAGTACAATTAACAATTATTAGTAGCTTGTGTGAAATGGAAGCGTGAACAGATGCAGCGAGTTGCCGAGCGCTCAGGCACGTGACAGGGCGTATGAGGGCTTTGAATAGGTGTGTTTTGGTTTTGATTGATGCGGTTCTGAATCTGTATATATTCCCGAGTGTTTTGTTTGCGATCAAAGCCTTCATATTGGTGTGTAGTGTCATGGTGAGGGTGTCGTTGAATGTGACTCCTAGGATTGTGTTTGTTCGTTTGATAGTTATAGGTGAAGGGTAGGCGATGTAGGGGTTTAGGTAAATGTGACGTGGTTGTCGTCTTTTGGTGCCGAAGTAGGTGATTTGTGCTTTGTTCGGGTTGGTTTGTATTCGCCATCGGAGTTCCCATTGTGTAACTTGTTCGAGTTCCCTGTGTGCTTTGTCTGTTAGGTGATCAAGAGTTCTGTGTCTGACTAGTTGGGTTACATCGTCGGCGTACTGTATTGTCAGAGAGTCGATGTGTAAGGGGTCGGGTAAGTCGTTTGTGTAAAGAATGTATAGTGTTGGGGACAGGACTGATCCTTGTGGGACTCCTGCATGCAGTGTGAAGTGGTCAGAGTAGGCAGGTGTGACTTTTATCCTCATTTTTCTGTCTGTTAGGAAGTTACATAGTAATTGTTGTGATTTTTGAGGGAGGTTAAAATTGGTGCATATCTTGTACTTTAATCCATCGTGCCAAACTGTGTCGAAGGCTTTTTGTACGTCTTTTGTAATGAGTGCTATCTTGTATGCATCTTTGTTCATGTGGAGGTAGTTTGTGATTATATTGAGTGCGTCTTGAGTTGAGTGGTGTGCTCTGAAGCCGAACTGCTTGTAGGACAGTAGTTGTTCATCTTCAAGGTGGTATCTGAGGCGGGTGTTGTATAGTCTTTCAAAAGTTTTGCCTAAGACTTCTAGTATGCTGATCGGTCTGTAGTTTTGAGGATCTGTTGGGTTTTTGTTTGGTTTAGGTATCATGACGGCTGTGGCTGTCTTAAAGAGCTTTGGGAAGTATCCTGTAGCCAGTTGGGTGTTGTAGAGGTATGTAATGGCTGTGACTGTTTCTGGGGGCAGGTGCTTCAGGATTGCTTGACCAATATTGCTGTCACCTGGTGTTTTCTTTTTGGTTTTGTCCAGTGCTTGTGCGACTTCTGTTGGGGTGAAAGGAGCAGTGAGGGTGTGGTTCTGTGTGAGAGTGGAGGTATCTATTGTGTTGTCAGGAGTTGTTCTGTCGTGAAGTGTTTGCATGTGTGTGGTGATGTTGTTTATGTGGTTTAAGATGTACCTTTGTTGTGTGGGGGGTAGGGTGTGTCAATTTTGTCAACATGTTAAAAATCAAATTTGGTAGTCAAAATAGTGTGCCTCTTTATGTCTAAACTTGAGATTAGCAAACAAAAATGAATTGAAATAACCCTCACCTACATCAATTATACCTTAAAGTTTCAAATATCAGTATTTCAACAAATTAATGAGACTTGATTAGAATTATTCACTTGATATTAACTAATCTCATGTAAGCATATGGATTATGGAGTATTTTATGGTTCTATAGCTTGTGTACAATATGCATGTCAGAACATGAACATGAACAGGCTCTCCGTGTGGGACAGTTTAATTCTTGTTTTGACTTGTACCAAGCGTGAGGATAAGGCGCCCGGCTCACTCTCCTTCTAGATATCATAGACGGTGGTTTGCTCTCATTGCACTTGCACCTACTCTACCAGACGAATTCTACATTTTAATTATTGTAAGTAGGGCATATTGATTGTCGCAGTTACTTATATCATTGTATAAAACATTATGTTCTAAGAAATTATTATGTTATTTCTGTTACAGCATTTTTGATAAACAAATTGATATTTTTTGAAACAACAATTGAATTATGAAACATTGAAATATTTTTCTATTTGTCAGATAGTGTGAAGATGTCAAAATTGAAGGCAAGAAGTCAGTTGTCAACCCACTTGAGCCTGCTAGTTGGTAAAGGGAAGGAGCTTCCTGTATCAGAACTTCCAACAGTGAGAGACATGCTAAGATTAGGGTTACTCCTTCGAGAAAAAAATGCAAAGGACAGAAGGAACTATACAGATAAAGAACTCATAAATGACATGATAGTCCCTCTTCTGCATCAATGGACAAAAGCTAATGCACTATTCAAACCACCTGTGATTAATCAGTGTCGAACTATTGAGCTAAAACTAACGAAATTATGGCACAAAGCAGTTGAAACATCACTTGGTAAAGGAAACTTGGCCAGGAAAAATGAATTTCTGCACACACTTGATACTCTGTTTGACATTTTGACCTGCAAGTGCTCCATACAATTATGTTCTGAATCCAACTGTTCTCACTCAGGTAAGAGAGAAAATAATTCCCACATTGATTGTGGTTGTCCTCGTGAAAAGAAGATCCCTGTTTTAGAGCTTGAATTTATAAAGGCACAGAGGACAAAGGCAGAAGGCCAAGGAAGTATGCAAATGGGTTCAATAGATTATTCAGAAACAAAGAAGCAGATTGCTAATGCCAAGAAGAGAGAACAAATCCGAGAGAGGGAACAAAAGAAGAAAATGAAGAGTGAAGAAGCCATCCAAAGAGAGGAAGAGCTGTGTCAAGATGTTTATCACTTCTTTGATAGTTCTTCTGATGAACAGGAAGCAACATCAGATGATAGTTCCAAAGAGCCATCTGAACCTTTACCAAAGAAAATGAAATACAACACAAGAAATATTTCAAACATTGCTTTAGCTAGTATTCGCCACCATGCTGGACTTCGTGAGGCTGCAGAAATTGCAACTGCCGCTTGGATAGATGCAGGCCTCATCAGCCGAGAGGATGTATCTTTGGTGATAGATCATAATAAAATTAGAAGAGCACAAGAAAAAATAATGAAGGAAATATCTGATCAGCATGAAAAAGATTTAAGCGAGGGAGGGCTCTCCTGTCTTTTGTTTGATGGAAGAATAGATGACACAAAAGTTTTGCTAGAAGTAGAGGGAGTGAACAGAAAGTTTCCAGGTCTCATCAAAGAAGAACACTACTCTGTCTGTTCTGAGCCTGGTGGTCGGTTTTTGTTTCACTTTGCTCCCGAAACTGAAGTAGAAGGGAAGAAACATGCAGAGGTCATTGCTGATCATATTTTATGTTGGGTTCAGGAGAGAGGACTTGGCAGTTCACTGCAGGCTGTTGGTGGAGATTCAACTGCAGTGAACACCGGATGGCAGGGGGGTGTAATGACGCATTTAGAGAAAAAACTAGGAAGAAGACTTGTTTGGATTGTATGTGATTTACATACAGGCGAGCTACCTCTTCGTCATCTCATCCAGGAACTTGATGGTCCTACAAAGAGCAACAACAAGTGGTCAGGTCCCCTTGGCATCATGCTGGATGAAGCAACACAACTAGAAATAAATACAACCTTTCCAAAGGTCGAAGTTGGCCCTCCCCTTCCGGCGTTGTCTGAAGGAGTCATCAAAGATCTCAGCACAGATCAATCCTATGCTTATCGTATTGCCCAAGCAATAAGATCAGGAGAAGTGCCTCAGTCATTGGCTCTCTTGGAGATTGGACCTGTCAGTCACAGCCGTTGGTTAACTACAGCTCTTCGTTTCTGCAGGATTTGGATTTCCAAACACGAATTGAAGGGCAAAGTGCTGAAGAATTTGAGGTTAATTGTTGAATTTATTATTGGAGTTTATTTTCCCCAGTGGTTTAGTGTGAAACTTAATCCTATGTGGGTGGATGGGCCCAATCACCTTTTGTTTCAATTGCAGCTAGTAAGAACACAGAGGAAGGTAGTGAGGGACATCGTGTTACCTGTGGCAAGAAGGTCCGCTTGGTATGCTCGATCAGAAGCAGTTTTGCAAGCAATGCTTTGCAGTCAATGTACCAATCTCCGAACCGAGGCTGTAGAAGTCATTCTAAAGATTAGAGGAACGCTAATAGATGACGACCAGTTGGGAGACTGTTCGTTTCATTCAAGAAAAGTTCCCCCAATAAACGTCAATGCCACCAAATTGTCAGAATTGGTTGACTTGAGTTTGGAAGTCTTAGAGCCACCATTGACAACAAGTCTAACTAGCCAAGAATTGAGAAACCTTAAAGAGACTCCAATGCAGGTGCCGAAGTGGCCTTCCCACACTCAAAGTGTGGAGAGATGTGTGAAAATGGTCACAGAAGCAGCGGGCCATGTTTACAGCCACGAGAGGCGAGAAGGTTACATCAAAGCACAAATAGCAAGCAGACTACTGATGACAAGAAACCAAAGCAAAGAGAGTATGAAGGCATTGGTTACTTTCAAATAGACTACGGATAATAAAATATAATAATTTGAAACTTGAAACAGTAACATGTGTGCAAACGCTGGTTATGTTATAAATTCACAAATATGTACATTTAAAAATCCATTTGATGTAGGTAGGACTTATTATAAAAACAATTTATGCCAGAATATTGTTTTGCATGCTTAAAGACTACAATAAATTGCTACCAAATTACTCGATTTTCAATTTAGCCAGTTCACCCCCTAAATTGACACACCCTAGTGGGGGGGTGTGGGTGGAAAATGTGTTCCCAGTGTTGTTTTAGTGTTTGTGCTACGTCGGCTGGCTCATTGATTTTCCTACCATTTACTAGCAGGTGATCAAAGGGGGGTTTTGCAGTTCCTTTCAGCTTGGCGATCCTTTGCCAAAATTCTCGGGGGTTATGTGTTCTGTGTTCCTGGGCAGCCTCTACGAGTTTTGCCCAGTGAACCTCATGATCTTGACGGAGGCTATGGATGATGTGTGTTCTTAGTGTGGAGATGTCTGTGTAAACTGGTGCTAGGTTAAGTTTGTTTAGTTCGAATCGTGTCCTGTAGCAGTGAAGTAGGCGTTGAGTTCTTATGGAGGGTGTGAAGGAGTATTTTCTCTTGAACCGGTGTTTAGGAATGTGGGTATCTGTTATGGCGGTGATAGTGTTGAAAAGGTGTGTCCAGGTTTCCTCAATCATCCTAGTGGGTTGGTGTTCGAGGTTGAGTGTGTATTGTTGTTCAGAGAGTGTGGTTTTGAAGGCATCCCAATCTGAGTGTTGATACTGGTATTGAGGTGTGGTTGTTGGGAGGAGGATGGGATTGTTGGAGAGGTGAAGAGTGATGGGAATGTGGTCTGAGCCTGATAGGGGGCCGGGAGTGATGTAGTGTTGGAATTGGAGGGCAGGGGTGTTGGTGATGACGATGTCTGGAGTGCCTTTGCCGTGAGCAGCGTAGAATGTGGGGAAGAAAGGGCCAATGTGGTGAAGGTTTTTGTGAGTGACCAAAGCGTGTAGTTGTTGGCCATGGGGGTCGATGCGGTTGTGTTGGAATGCGGTGTGGTGTGCATTGAGGTCGGCCATTAGTATTACAGGTAGGTGTGAGTTGTTAAAGATGGAGCTTAGGTCTGTGAAGGGGATAAGTGAGTTAGGTCTTGAGTATGTTGTGCAGATGATTATCTGTCCGTGTTGAGTGTCGATCTTGACGGCCATGAAGTGTTTGAAGGCGAAGTTGGTGATGAATTCGTGTTTCATGGAGGATCTGATGAGGATAGCAACGCCCTCGAATAGTTCGTGGGGTGATTGTCTGCTTGTGTAGCCGAAGTGCCTGATTTTGGTGAATGTGCATGTTGAGTTGAGGAGGAGGATGTCTGGGTTGTGTTCTTGTATGAGGAGAGAGATGGCGTGTCTGTTTGAGTGATATGCTCTACAGTTGTATTGCATAATGGTGATCATGTTGTATAATTTGTTCTTGGTTACTTAAATGAGATTGAAATTCTGGGGTGCAGGGATGAGGTCTAACTTGTCGAGTGACTGTGAGCGAGGTCTGAGTGTGGTGTATGCAGGTGAGGGATGGGCGGTTACGTGACTGTGTGTGTAGGGGAGTCGGGAGGATGAGTGGAGTGTGCTAGGTTCGTGTCGGGGTTGTTTCCTGTTTCCTTTGGGGTAGTGCCGAATAGATTTACTTTGATTATAGATTTAGTTGGATGTGTGTATTTTATAATTCTTTTGCTGTCATGTGTGTAGGAAGAAAGGGGGGAGGTGTTCTTCCTCTTAGGTCTAGTGGTCTTGACCACTAGTTCTGTGGGGGGATGGGCTGCCATTTTATTCTTGGGAGTCTGAGGTGTTAGGGGAAGATTGGGTTTGGTTCGGATTTTTGTGGTCCGGGAGTTCATCGAAGTCGTGTGGGAAAAGTCAGGTGTAGGCAAGGTCAAGGTGGAGGGGCCGGGAGGTTTTGGACTGATTACTCTGGGGGGTGAGGTAATAGTAGATTGGTGAGATAAGTCAGGTGTGGGCATGGCAGAAGTGGAGGGGCGGAGGGAGATTGCAGTGGTTTCTCTGGGGGGAGGGGGTGGCATGTTGGTCCGGTCGGAGATGGGGGCAGTGGGGAAGATGAGGTCGGGACCGGTTCTGAAGGAATCAGGAATGTGTATGGTAGGGAGGCCGTTCGCCTTCAAACCATCAATTGCCAGTTTCAGAAAAAGAGACCTGTTTCCGTTGCTTAGGGTATGTGCCAGAAGTATGATAGTGGTGATTTTTGCGTCAATGTCGGGGGAGGGTGGGGGGGCGGTCAGGTTGTTGGTCCAGCAAGTGCGGGTGGGGAGGGTCGTGGCAGTAGGGAGTGAGTGGTGGGGAGGTGGAGGTGGTGCTGTGGGAGGTGCTGTAGGAGGTGAGGGTCGGCGGGGAGGGAGTGGTGTTGTGCTATTGTCGAGTCTGATTTTGCACTTGTTGCTGATGGCAGCGTGAGGGCCTCTACAGTTGCAGCATTTTGTTACCGTGGCAGTGCAGTTTCGGTAGGAGTGGCCTTGATTGGCACACTTTGAGCAAGTTATTGTGTTACTGCAACGGTTGGTGCTGTGCCCGAATTGGTAGCAATTGAAACATTGGTGCACTTGTATGAAGTGTTGGAATTCAATGTCTCTTGAGGGGATGATATTGTTGCCGATTTTTATTCCGTAAGATTTTATTTTGATGGCGTCAGTTTGTGTAGCTGTAGTGATTTTTAACATGGGGAGAGTTCCCATCCGGGCTGCATATGTCATTTGGGAGGTGTTGTGTGAGTTGAGCTCATTCAAAAGGTTTGGGTTGTCAAGAATAGGTGGGATTACTTTCCTGCATATGAGGGTGCATTTTGCACGGTACTCAGGGGAACTGAGGACCGTTAAGCCATTGTCCCTCAGTTTGTTGTTCATTGCTGGGGAGTGGAATTGGTCGGCATCTTCATCAGTTGGTACAAAGATTTTGATGATATCGTCGTTTGTGAAGGAACGGATCTGAAATATCAAGGTCAGCTGGAAAATGAGTGAGGCGAGGTCTGTGCACGGTTGGATGGTACGGTCCACTTTAATTTTAATTGAAGGCATGCTTACTGATTTCAAATTTGGAGATTTATGGAGATCTCCCCTAACAGTCCCTGATTTCCTGCGCCCCTCACGTTGGGGAGGCCCTGCACTATCACAGAGGTCCCCAGGCGAATCGGCAGGCTGTGCTGACCCTCCACCCTTCACACAAACACGCACTAGCGAGGTGTGGGGACAAAGGGCGTTTCCAGACGAATACTACCCTGTACGTCAGCTGACAGGGGAATAGGTCCTTTCACGGCACGGAAGAGAAGGATTAGAGTGGAAGAAAAAGGTCTGAAAACTCACTGCCGACTCTCTCTTCACACCAAGCCCCTCAGCACCATTCGGGGTTCCTAAGGGAGGTCCGATACTGTAGGAGAGGCTCAATGTGTTGATCGAATCAACAGAATTGTCAGTTGGAGAATTAAAGTCAGGTGCTTTGGTTTTCCAGGGTACGTGGGAAGGTGGGAGAGGTCCAATGACTAGCCAATCAGCTGTGTCTGTTCCTTCTCCGACTTCCACTTCGCTCTGTGACTGACTACTACTGCTCCTGACTGCGACTGCTCCCGACTGCGACTGGCGACTCACTGACAACTTGAGAACAGAACAGAAAAATGCTAGTGACAGGGGGGAAGGAGGTTCAGAGGAAGGATAAAGGGAGGATAGAAGTGAATTTTAGAAGGAGAGAACAGGTGCAGTGGCTAAACACCGCTTGCATGAGGGGGTAGGCAAAATGCCCTGAGGGTGCAACAATCACAGTCAAGACGAGGCAGAGGGAGGGCGGGAGCAGGTCCGGGCAAGCAAAGGGCCAACGCGGGTGCTCTGGTTGTCGTCTTAGCATAGGCAGTGTTGGCAAAACGGAGGAAGAACCGCCCCGCCACGGCGGCGGCGCAAGCCGAGAAGCGCAGGTGGACGGGCGCACAGGCCACACACGAACAAATTAACAGAGAAGGTGAAAACATGGAAATTTTGCTAGTCGTAGGGTTGTTTGGAGAAAGATGAAGGTAAAGTCTTTGAGCTATGTCAAAGAGGAACAGAGCGAGTTGGAGGAAGGGTTTTGAATCTTTGAGCTTGAAATGTCAAAGTATTCATAGTAAGGAAGGATGAGGGTATCGTAGGAGAGTTTTTAGTAATAGCAGCAGACAGATTTGAGCTTTTTTGTCAAATTATGAACGGAGACGAGAATGAGATATAGGCTGAATGGTTTCAGTCTTGAGTTAGGTCGATTTTATTGAGAATTGGATGTCACAGACGTTGGGTATGTTTTGATTTGGTTCTGAGAGTTGTGGGTCTTTGAGCTATGTCAGAGAGAAATGGAGAGAGTTAGAGGAAGCGTTTTGAATCTTTGAGCTTGAAATGTCAAAGTATTTGTAGTAAGGAAGGATGAGTGTATCGTAGGAGAGTTTTTAGTAATAGCAGGGGACAGATTTGAGCTTTGTCAAGTTGTGAACGTTATGATGAGAGTGAGATATAGGTTGTTTGGTTTCAGTCTTGAGTTAGGTCGATATTGTTGACGTGGCTGATTATAGAAGTTGGGTATGTATGATTTGGTTTTCGAGAGTTGTAGAGTTATGAGGGGCTTTGTCTGGCGGGGGGGGGGTTGTGTTTGGAGATTGGTTGTGGGAGGGGGGAGTTTGTGTTTGGGGATTGGCGGGGGTGGCGGTTGTATGTTAATTTAAGGTGAATTAGAATTGCTTAAGGGGGGTTGTTGTGTGAGTGTGTATGTGTTTGCGTGGAAATGTAGTAAGGGGAGAGGGGGAGGGTTAGGATAATTGTTATAAGGTCAGGTATGGTTCGGTTGTCGGGAGGAGGGGGGAGGAGAGGAGAGGAGAGGCGAGGAGAGGAGAGGGGGGCTTTGGAGGTTGTTGGGTTAATTTATAGTATGGAAGGATTTCTTAGGAATGATATGATTTGTGTTGCTAATGAATAGTTGTATTGAGTCATATTATTATTGTTTTTTTTTTTTTTTTTTTAGGAGGGTCGAAGGGGCATTAGAAAGGTCGGGTATATTAAGTTTTTCTTTTGGGAGGATTGATTAGTTGGATAGTGATTTCTTAAGAGGGGATTGGAGTAAGGTTGGGTAGTTAAGTTTTTCTTTTGGGAGGATGAAGGTGTTGATTAGTGATTGGATAGTGAGTTAGCATTTTTTTTTTTTTTTTTAGGAGGGATTGTGAGTGAGGTTGGGTGGGTTAAGTTTTTCTTTTGGGAGGATTATAGGTTTTGTTAGTGGTTGGAAGAGTTGGGTTAATTATTGCATTCTTTCTTTCCTTTGGCTAGTAAAGGACTTCTGCAATTGCGTGGTAGGTGAAACTTGGAGCTACGCCGAGAAACTAGGTCTATGCAGTGGACGTAGGGGTACGATCGCCGACCTAGTCTCAACCTACAACTTCCAGCTCAGGATCAGAGAGTTTCACACCTTACGCTTTCTCTCCCGTGATTGGGTCTCGCGCTATAAGCGCCTCAAATCCTGAGGTTTCTAAATCACATAAATACGGGCCCTCACCGCCAAAGCAGCACTTCACACATCGCTCCTGAACAAAGAAGACCTCTCAACAAGACCTCCTGCTGGACCCGGAACTGTGAAGACCGCCCTCTCTCTGCTGCCATTGTTTGGCCATCTTCCCGGACCGGACCATCCACCACTGACATCGTTGACAATAACTCACGAGCGTTTTCAGTTTATCGAGCATTAGCTTGCCCTCCTCACTGGTGGTGTGAGTAACCCATACTCCAGCTGGAGACGAGCTATAGTGCGATATCCCCGACGTGGTTTGAGCTCTTTTTCTTCTACTGCTATTTTTTCTTTTTTCGCTCTGGCCTAGGGACCTGCACCCTCAAAAGTGTATTCGTCCTGCGGTCCCTCCTGTAACTGTTCACCTCCCTCCCAGGAGATTGTGAACACGAAAGGGGGCTGGAACAAGAACCCATCCCAACCGAGTCTTTCCAGGAAAACCGTGATCGTGCGGGTCCACCTGGAAAGAGGATAGTGTTACGAGTTGGGGATATAGAATATAGTTATACGTCTACCCAGATCCCAACAGGTAACAAAAAAAAAAAACAAAGACAATCGGACTATAAAAGGGTAGACAAAGGATGCGAGTTTTCGTTGTGTATAATAAAGTACCATGAAATCCTTAACAAAATATTCAGCTTATAAATTACCCTTAACCAAACTTAACCTAAACATTAACAGTATATACATATTAATACAACATAAACAATTTTGAAGCAAGTGGACGTGGGGGAGGCAATACAAGATACAAATACTTAAGTGAGGAGCTGAGATGGCTGACGAGTAAGGCTGAGTATTGTAGAAGACGGTAGGTAGTCACTGCACCGTAGGTTTAGAGGATAGATGATCCTGTGGTCACTTCCCAGAGCCAAGTGCTCTCTCCTCGAATTGGAGCTCACAAAGAAGACTTGGAGGAAGTGACGCAACAACCAGGATATGGAGAAGGGAAACCCCGGAGTGTTAACTAAGGCGAGTCATACTCGTGTCTCGTCCCTAGATGGCGTTGCTCGTGGTGCTGGGTAGGTAGATCAGGCCAATAGATGGCGTGGTTCGTAGTGCTGGGTGGAGGGGTTCGTAACACACCCCCCTCCAAAGACCTCCGTAGCGCGGGCGCGAAGGAGGTGATCACCTGGTGCGTCTGGAGAGTAGCTGCTGCATTTCCTGGAGCTCGGGATAAGGAGTCTGCAATCAGGTTGTCCACCCCCTTTATGTGCGGGACTTGTAGATTATAGGGCTGGGTGAGGAGAGCCCAGCGGAGGATTCGCTGGTTGGAGGTCTTGTTGGTTTGGATGAACGTGAGTGGGTTATGGTCGGTGAAGACTAGGGTTGTTTGTGGGCAAGACTGGAGGTAACATTCAAACTTCTTTATTGCCAACACCAGAGCCAGGGCCTCCTTCTCTATAGTCGAGTAGTTGGTCTGATGTTTTTTCAACTTGGCGGAGTAGTATGCCACAGGGTGAAAGAACATCCCAGTGGTTGGGTCGGGTTGTAGAGCCTGGCCCCCACTCCGACACCACTAGCGTCGATTGCAGATGAAAGGCGAGGTGTAGTCAGGGGGTGGACTACAGGCTTGGAGCAAGGAAGGCTTTGAGGCGGTGGAAAGACTGGTGCACCTCTGGTTCCAGATGTAAGGGACCGCAGAACTGTGGTAAGGTCTGTGAGGTCGGCCACGCTGGAGAGATTACTGCAGAACCGACGGTAGTAGCCGCACATCCTCCAGGAAGCGCATGAGTTCCTTCCTCGTCCTTAAGGTGGGAAAGGACAAAGGCAGCTCTAACGTTTGCGTCCTTGGGTCTCACCATACCATGCCCAACGATATGTCCCAGGTAAGTCACTGAGGCCCGGCCAAAAGCAGATTTAGCCAGGTTTATGGTGAATCCAGTCTCTTGCAGTCGTGCAAACAGTATCTCCAAACGCACCAGATGTTCGTCCCAGCTGTCCGACACCACCACCAGGTCATCCAGGTAGGCGAACGTCCCACCTAGGTCCTGAATAAGGTAGTTGATGGCCCTCTGGAATGTGGCCGGAGCATTAGAAAAGCCAAACGCCATAACCAAATATTGAAAAAGACCAAATGGAGTTATAAATGCCGAGATTATTTTTGCCCTATCCGTGAGTCCCACTTGATAATATCCTTTCAATAAGTCCACCGTACTGATAAATTTGGCACAGCCTATGCTGTCTATTATATCTTCAATCAAAGGTAAAGGGTAGGAGTCTGAGACAGTGACCTGGTTCACTTTACGATAATCGGTACAGAAACGAAAAGTGCCATCGGGTTTTGGAATGAGAAGGCAAGGTGAAGCCCAGGGGGAGGTACTAGGCTCAGCTAAGTTATGTTTTAACAAAAAATCTACCTCCTTTTTCATAATCTCTTTTTTTTGTGGATTTAGTCGATAGGCTGATTGCCTAATGGGTTGTACAAATCTGAGATTAGCTTATTATCATGTTTAAGTATATTGCAAAACCCTGGGAGGTCTGACGTGACTTTAGGAAATGTTGATAATAACTTAGTGAGATCTTTTGCTTGAGATGGATTCAGAACAGAAAAATACTCATCCAAGTTGTTGAGTATGTGACTGTTAGCAGGGTTTTCTTTAGGTAGAGGGAAGTCTAAATTCTCCAATAGGTCTATGTCATCTATCTCCGGCTCCGGCCCTGACAAAACCGTATGCAATACAGGTTGGCTTATAGCCTCTGGGATGTCTTCCTCTGACTGCCTGGAATGGTAAAGTTTCATGAGATTAATGTGAACAAGTTGTGAATCTTTTCGGCGATCAGGAGTATGGACTATATAGTTGAGGGGCGATAGTTTATTAGCATTGATTTGAAAGTTTTGATGGAACCGTTCCAAGCAACCCTGGGACGGTGGGTGGTAAGCCGAAGATGTACAATAGTCCACACTGGGGTCTTTCATCACCTGTTTGAACAAAGATGGATCAGATTGTTGGGCTGTAATGAGCTCATCCTTACTAATGGTCTTATTGTACAGATTTTCTGTGGGTAGTAAGATATTGGAGGTGGTTTCAGATGAAGAGGGCCCATTTCGCACACTCTGTGACCGGGTGACCGCACAAGATGGGAAAAGATGAGGAATAGTTTCTTTAAGGTCAGTGGTGGAGTTGACAGGTAAGGGAGAGTCGACTGTCTTTATGTTAGGAACCACTAGATCTCCTACCAAGTCATTACCCAATAATAAATGAATGCCGCACACAGGCATTGGGTTTTTCCTTATGGCTATTTGCACTTTCCCAGTAATCAAGGGACATTGGAGGTGCACTTTAGCTAAAGGATAGGAAGAATGGGATGAGAGATCCGAAATTAGAACACTCTTATTAGTAAATGCGGTAGATATATCAGGAATGACGTTAAAGAGGAGGATAGATTGTGCTGCGCCCGTATCAGGTAGTATACGAATAGGGAAAGAACGAGACCCCTCTATGATTGAAATTTTTCCCTCATAGGTGAATGAAGAGAAGAGATCCTGATGGGGCCTTTCCACATTGGTATTTGCTATTGGTTTGGATTTGGGATCCAGGGAACTACTTTTAGCAATTCGACACTTTGGGTGTTTACAACTCTGGATTGTATGGCCTGGGTTTTTACAGTAAGAACAAGTAAGCTTGGTTGCATCGGGGGGAGTAGGTGTGGGACCTTTCGACCTACCACTCACGTCCCCAAGGTTATCATCAGAGGAGGACCTAACATGTCGGAAAGTACCACGTTCTCTACTGCCCAGTGACTCCACCAACAAAGCGTACGCATCAGCCAGCTCAGCAGCACGCCCTAAATTAACCTCTCCACGCTCCTCCACATGCTTCAAGATGTGAAATGGTATCTTGCTCTTCCACTCCTCCAGGACTACCAAATTTAACAAATCCTGAAATGTGGAGTCTCTCTATAACCTCTAACCACTTCTTAAAAAACCTAAAGCTTTTCTTGAGCAAACTCAACAAAAGGTGTGGGAAAATGGTTTGGTTAGTTTACGAAACTTCTGCCGGTATCCATCTGGCGTGATAGCATAAGAAGGTGAGGATATTCTTTTTACGTTATCATAGTCATCAGTCTGGTCTAAACAGTTATAAACTCTACGAGCCTTACCATATAATTTAGGAACTAACACGGACACCCACTGGTCCTTTGGCCACTCATTCTTCCCGGCTATTTTCTCAAAAGTCCTAAATGACCCGTCCATATCGGATTCATCAAACCCGGGAACAAGGGAAGAAGCAGTAGCAGGGTTAAAAGCAGCTAGTTTCTCTCTTAATGCCACTTCTCTTGATTTAAACTCCGATGTTAAGGTGACTTCTATCTCTCTTACCTGTAGTTCTTTCAGTCTAACCTCCTGCTCCAACTCGAGTTCTTTCATTTTGATTTGGAACTCGAACCTTGCTCGTTCTAGTTCTAAGGCATCTACTCTTTGTGTTTTTTCTTGAGGGCTAGCCAGACCTGAAGCAACTTCTGAGTGAGGAGGGGTGGTGGATAGTGGTTGAAGTTTCTTGGACATGGGCGTTAATCTGTCAACAGCGGATTCTTTTAAAACTTCTTGTTAAACCAGCACTTCAATCACATGATTTTTTAACATTTCCTTAGTCAGTTGCTGTGAAAATGGGATATTGTAATAGTTGGCTATTTCTTTCCATTCTTTCTTCAGGATATTAACACGTAATTTAGCTACGGAAGGATTTTCAATAAAATCCTGGAGATCAAAACCTGAGGTGGCCATTGTTAAGAAAAATAGGATAAATTAACTAATGGTCCAAAGATAAGATAAGTGGATAACCCTAGAAAATATCACGGCAGTGGATAACCAGAAAGTCCCGGAAACTAGCCAAGTTATACCTAGGGAAATTACACTTATGATTATTGTTCTTCTGAGAAGATCCTTAGATAAGGATAAGAGACTTGAAAGAGGTAGGGCGTATTACGGCATTAATATAAAGATCCGGATTAACAACCCTGAGATACTTGAAAGAGGAAGGGCGTATTACGGCATTAATATAAAGATCCGGATTAACAACCCTGAGATACTTGAAAGAGGAAGGGCGTATTACGGCATTAATATAAAGATCCGGATTAACAACCCTTGAGTTTGGTATGATTGACCCCGAATGAGATAATGAGAAGAACAATAATGGAGGCTTTATAATTATGGGGTCCTGGTAGAGCGGGGCGTCCCAAGATATCACTTCACCCTAAACTAGTGACTATGGAACAGCCTACTCTGGAGTGAGGGTACGGCATTAAACAGATCCGGATTCTTCCCTACACTCGATAAGACTTACTACACGACTGCCACGTGTAATAACAGGTAAGCCTTATGACACTTGGAACCTAATATCCTACGGCTGTCACTCTTACTGTACGATAATACCAATATATGCACACACATATGAAGGAAACTTTAAACCACCGTAAAGCAATTGTGAACAGAAGTGACTGGGAGGAATAATTAACACTGAGTAACAAGGGAGGAAGGAATATGGTACTTAAGGTCGGGTCCTGTCACGGTCGCCATTTGTTACGAGTTGGGGATTTAGAATATAGTTAAAAGTCTACCCAGATCCCAACAGGCAACAACAACAAAAAACAAAGACAATCGGACTATAAAAGGGTAGACAAAGGATGCGAGTTTTCGTTGTGTATAATAAAGTACCATAAATCCCTAAACAAAATATTCAGCTTATAAATTACCCTTAACCAAACTTAACCTAAACATTAACAGTATATACATATTAATACAACATAAACAATTTTGAAGCAAGTGGACGTGGGGGAGGCAATACAAGATACAAATACTTAAGTGAGGAGCTGAGATGGCTGACGAGTAAGGCTCAGTATTGTAGAAGACGGTAGGTAGTCACTGCACCGTAGGTTTAGAGGATAGATGATCCTGTGGTCACTTCCCAGAGCCAAGTGCTCTCTCCTCGAATTGGAGCTCACAAAGAAGACTTGGAGGAAGTGACGCAACAACCAGGATATGGAGAAGGGAAACCCCGGAGTGTTAACTAAGACGAGTCATACTCGTGTCTCGTCCCTAGATGGCGTTGCTCGTGGTGCTGGGTAGGTAGATCAGGACAATAGATGGCGTGGTTCGTAGTGCTGGGTGGAGGGGTTCGTAACAATAGCAATCCTTATCCTTCCTCAATAGGCACACTTAGCTCACGTCTATAAGTGAGCAGTCACATACACTAGGAAGTAGGTTTCCCCAACGGGGCTCCGGAAGAGAAGCTCAGGAACCACTCTACGACCACCCGGCCATCATTGCCTGTGGGGAGTGCTGAAATTCCTCTGCTACTTACTCAACCGGAATAGGTAGGCTCTAAAAAAAAAAAAAAAAAAACACTTAACCACCGGTTATGGAGTGCGTACGCCCTCCTAACAGCGACCCCCGCCTGAACCGCCAACCTGACGACCCGAACCACGACAGGCTCTGCACAGAGAAAGCGGACCAGTTACGCACCTTCAATGAAGCCCTGAAAAGCAAGAACACTGCCATCGCCTCCAACAACTCCACCACCACTGTTACCGCCACTGAGGACGACAACTGGACGAAGGTTGAAAACAAAAAACGCCGACGTGCTTTTTCGGGAAACGAAGGCCGTCAAGCAGCCCAAAAGGCACCCATCACCACCACCAGCTCACCCCCAACGACACTGCCAAAATTCCGGATCTCGAAAACGGACACGAAAACGACATATGCCGCCATCACAGAGATCGAAAAACTAAATCCACTGGCCAAGTTCTCAGTGCGGCCCAACCTAAAGGGGGAGATGATTATTCACCCCAAAGACAAGGACTCCGCCACCACCCTCGACACTTACCTGAAAAACACCACCACCGTTGCATCAACCAGGCTGGACCCCGCCCAGAAACTGATGAAGTCGGTAGTCCTCCGGTACCCAAAGAAACTACCCCTCGAACCCCTGGAGAACCACCCGAAGATCCTAAAAGCCGAGAGATGCTCTTCCCCGTCCGACAAGACGGCCACCACAAAACAAGTGCTCATAGCGCACTACGGTCCACCCCCCAGCACCATAGACCTCAAAACCTGGGGGATCTACGAAGTTAGGCCCTTCGTCCCGGAGCCCCTGCGGTGCTTCAGATGCCAGAAATACTGGCACCATCAGACGAGGTGCACGTACAAGGAAATCTGCGCAGTCTGCGCGCAGAAGCATGACACACACTCCTGCCTCACCAAGTTGAAAAATGGAGAAAAAATTGCCCACAAGTGTGCCAACTGCGTGGGCAAACACCACGCCTGGAACCCTGGATGCTCCGAGAGGACAAAGAGGGTCGAGGCAAACCGACCAGCAGCAAAACCGGCCCCCACCGCCTGCACACCAGCCCCACCAAGTACCTTCGTGTGGGGAACCCAAAGGCCAAAACAACAAAGCCAACCTCCTCAGCCGGTCAACATCCAAAGTACAGCCCAGTTTCCTGGCCTCACTACGGCCATACCTCAGCCACCCAAGCAGCAGACAACCACAACCACGAAAAAGACAAAAGAAGCACACACCAAGGCACCAGAAGGAATGATACACGTATCAGACCTAGCCAAGGTACTGATAACCTTCGCGGAGGGCCTAGCCGGACTATTGGGCCACAAGATCCAACCCACACAGCTCCAAATACTCATGGGGAGCGTCCTCGGGCAAGTCGCCACAGCTCCAGCCACCTTAGTGGAGGACGCCACGCCGGTCCCCACACGAGTGACAGCCGAGGTACACTCTACACCGAAAAAGGCCACCAGAGAACCAAAGATACCGACAGCTCCCAGAAAGAAATTGGACGTCTCAACTCCCCTGGACCGAACCACGGCCCAGAAGGCAAAAACCACAGAACAAGAAGATATGAACCAGATCCAGTCGGAATCGAACCAGAACATTTCCATCGAGGACCACCAGAAGTCCCCGATGAAACAGTGGTGGAAAACATCAGCACCCTGAACATCCTTACATGGAATGCTCAGGGTATCAAAAACAAGAAACACCTCCTGCAAGAAGCAGCAGCCAAGGACAAGCTTGACATTATACTGATACAAGAAACACTTCTACAAGAACACCACTGTTTCAAATTCAGTGGTTACAAGACATACAGGAGGCATTTCACGCAGGCGTCAACAAGAGGATGTATGATCTTGGTCAAGTCAAGCATACCCTCCTCCGAGGTCATGCAGCAATTTCCATGTGGGGAAAACATCGAGACACAGGCCGTCAAAGTAACCCTCCAAGAACGGGAATTAACTGTTCACAGCATCTACAAGAACCCAAGGGGCTCACTGGAGGTGACTCAAATATTCGCTTCAGCCGCTGACCACGCCACACTCATAGGAGGGGATTTCAACGCACATCATCCCTTCCTAAGCTCGGTAAGCCCCACAAATGAAGACGGCCTACACCTATACACCACCTTTCAAGACACACCCGAGAAGGCTAGATCTAACCTTTGTCTCCAGTGCACTACAGCCTTCGGCCTCCTGGCAGCTACACCCCACGCTGACCAGCGACCACTTGTCACCCTAACAACACTGAAGGTGAACAAACTCCCCACTCCACCCCCCCCCCGAGATGGAGATACAATACCCAAAAGGCAGACTGGGGACTCTTTAAGAAACACCTGGCTAAGTGGCGCGAAAAATCACAGCCAGCCGGCGCAGCACCCGTGGACGAGACAACCCTCCACCAACAATTGGTCGAGGCGTTTCACCAAGCGGCAGAAGAGGCTATACCAAAAACAAAACCCACATCAAGACAGTACAATGATTAATGGTACTACTATCCCAGGGTGAAAGAACTCAACCACAGAGTGAACATGGCCCGAAGAAACTACAGGAGACATCCCACGGAAACAAACAGACATCTCCTGCAAGTCATAGTTAAGGATACCAGGGAAGAGAAGGAAGAAATAAAAAACGCAAGCTGGCTCAAGTGGTGCTCCGAACTGAACGAGCACACCTCCCTTGGCAAAATGTGGGCCCAGATCCGAAGGGCATCTGGGAAGGCAACACCACCACCACCAACCCATCCCAACCCAGAAGAGGAAGCCGAGAGACTTGCAAAACTGTTCTCTGACAGAGCAGCAACGAAAAACCTCCCGAGACAGGCGGAGGAGACACAACGGCGTCTGCGACAGGTCAGACTCCAGATGATCGAAGAGGCCTGCAACAGTGAACATGACACCGACAGACCTTTCAACCAGCAAGAACTCCAGAAGTCGCTAAAACGAAGCAAGGACACAGCACCAGGGACCGACAGGATAACCTACTCCATGCTTTCCCATGCCGGAAAAGCCGGACACGAGGCTTTGCTACAAGTCATCAATGCTTCGTGGACAGCACAAAGATTTCCACCGGAATGGAAGAAGACAGATATACGGCCCATTCCGAAGCCCAGAAAACCAGACAAACCGAGGCCCATCTCCCTTCTCAGCTGCATAGCGAAGACGGGAGAAAGAATGGCTCTCAACCGACTCAAGTGGAAAGTAGGCAGCCCACACCCTCACATTTTTCCTTACACCGAAAACACCGGCACAGGCAACGACATCGCCGAGATACTCAGCACAGTGGACTAAAAACCATCTCTGGTGGTCTTCCTCGACCTTGAGAAGGCCTTCGAACTAGCAAATCCACTGGCCATTATAACGACGCTCGCTGAAAAAGGCGTCAAAGGAAGGTTGCTGGTGTGGATCCAGAACTACCTCACACAGAGAGAAGCAAGAGCACGCTTTCAGGGAGCAACCTCAAGCTACAGGGTCCATGAAAACGGAACCCCACAAGGAGGCATCCTCAGTCCAATGCTGTTCAATGTCCTGATGGAAAATCTTGTCAAACTTCCTATCAGACAAACAGCCAAGCTCCTATGCTATGCAGACGACTTACAGCTTATAGTAAGAGGATCAAACAGACTAGCCAACACG
>NW_024718971.1:0-8549 GCF_018991925.1 Homarus americanus | reverse complement strand
TCACACACCGGGTCATGGGGTTGAAGCGGTTCCGGCCCTCACACCCCGGGTCATGGTGCTGATGGGGTGCCCGGCCCTCACACCCTGATTCTTGGCACTGAAATCGAGCCTGGCCCTAACACCCTGGGTCATGGTGCTGAAGGGGTGCCCAGCCCTCACACCCCGATTCATTTCACTAAAGGGGTGCCCGACCCTCACACCCCAGGTCATGTGAAGGGGTACCCGGCCCTCACACCCCGGTTCGCAGCACTGTAGTGCCTGGCCCTCACACCTGCTTCATGGCACTGAAAGGGTGCACGGCCCTCACACCCCTGGCCATGGCACTGGCGTGCCTGGCCCTCACTACCCGGGTCATGGTGCTGGAGGCGTGCCCGGCCTTCACACCCCGGGTCATGTCACTAAAGGGGTGCCCGGCCCTCACACCCCGGGTCAAGTCACTGAAGGGGTGCACGGCCATGACACCCCTGGTCTTGGTGCTGAAGGGGTGCCCGGCCCTCACACCCCGGGTCATGGCGCTGATGAGGTGCCCGGCCCTCACACCCCTGGCCATGGCACTGAAGCTTTGCCCGGCCTTCACACCCCTGGTCATGGCACTGAATGGGTGCCGGGCCCTCACACACCGGGTCATGGTGCTGGAGGGGTGCCGGCCCTCACACCCCAGGCCATGGTGCTGGAGGGGTGTCAGGCCCTGACACATCCGGGTCATGACACTGAAGGGGTGCGCGGCCCTCACACCCCAGGCCATGGTGCTGGAGGGGTGCCCGGCCCTCACACCCCGGGTCATGTCACTGAAAGTGTGCCCGGCCTTCACACCCCGGGCCATGGTGCTGGAGGGGTGCCCGGACATCACACCCCGGGTCATGTCAGTAAAGCGGTGCCCTGCCCTCACACCCCAGGTCATGTCACTGAAGTGGTGCCCAGCCCTCACACCCCGGGTCATGGCACTAATGAGGTGCCCGGCCCTCACACCCCTGTCCATGGCACTGAAGGTTTGCCCGGCCCTCAAAGCCCTGGTCATATACCTAAAGTGGTCTCCGGCCCTCACACCCCGGGTCATAGCACTAAAGGGGTGCCCGGCCCTCATACCACGGGTCATGGTGCTGGAGGGGTGCCCGGCCCTCACCTCCCGGGTCATGTCACTGAAAGGGTGCCCGGCCCTCACACCACGGGTCATGGCACTGAAGGGGTGCCCGGCCCTCACACCCCGGGTCATGGCACTGAAGGGGTGCCTAGCCCTCACACCCCGGGTCATGGTGCTGGACGGGTGCCCGGCCCTCACACCCCGGGTCATGTCACTAAAGGTGCCCGGGCTCACAACCCGGGTCATGGCACTGAAGCTTTGCCTTGGCCCTCACACCCCGGTCCATGGTGCTGGAGGGGTGTCAGGCCCTGACACATCCGGGTCATGACACTGAAGGGGAGCCCGGCCCTCACACCCCAGGCCATGGTGCTGGAGGGGTGCCCGGCCCTCACACCCCGGGTCATGTCACTGAAAGGGTGCCCGGCCCTCACACCCCGGGCCATGGTGCTGGAGGGGAGCCCGGACATCACACCCCGATTCCTGGCACTGAACGGGTGCCCGGTCCTCACACCCTTGGTCATGTCACTGAAGGGGTGCCCAGCCCTCACACCCCGGGTCATGTCACTAAAGCGGTGCCCAGCCCTCACACCCCTGGCCATGGCACTGAAGGTTTGCCCGGCCCTCAAACCCCTGGTCATGTACCTAAAGTTGTGTCCGGCCCTCACACCCTTGCCATGGCACTGGAAGGTTTGCCCGGGTCCTCAAACCCCTGGTCATGTACCCAAAGTGGTGTCCGCCCTCACACCCAGGGTGCCTGCCCTCATATCCCGGGTCATGGTGTGCTGGAGGGGTGCCCGACCCTCACACCCCAGGTCATGTCACTGAAAGGGTGCCCGGCCCTCACACCCCGGGTCATGTCACTGAAGGGGTGCCCGGCCCTCACACCCCGGGTCATGTCACTGAAGGGGTGCACGGCCATGACACCCCCGGTCATGGACCTAAAGGGGTGCCTGGCCCTCACACCCCGGGTCATGGGATTGAAGCGGTTCCCGGCCCTCACACCCGGGGTCATGGTGCTGATGGGGTGCCCGGCCCTCACACCCTGATTCTTGGCACTGAAATCGAGCCCGGCCCTAACACCCTGGGTCATGGTGCTAAAGGGCTGCCAAGCCCTCACACCCCGATTCATTTCACTGAAGGGGTGCCCGGCCCTCTCACCCCGGGTCATAGCACTAAAGGGGTGCCCGGCCCTCATACCCCGGGTCATGGTGCTGGAGGGGTTTCCCGGCCTTCCCACCCTGGTTATGTCACTGAAAGGGTGCCCGGCCCTTACACCCCGGGTCATGGTGCTGGAGGGGTGCCCGACCTTCACACTCCGGGTCATGTCACTGAAAGGGTGCCCGGCCTCACACCCCGGGTCATGTCATAGGCAGGTGCCCGGCCCTCACACCCCGGGTCATGCTCACTGAAGTGGTGCCCAGCCTCACACCTCGGGTCATGGCACTGATGAGGTGCCCGGCCCTCACACCCCGGGTCATAGCACTAGCAAGGTGCCCGGCCCTCATACCCCGGGTCATGGTGTGGAGGGGTGCTCGGCCTTCGCCACCTCGGGTCATGTCACTAAAAGGGTGCCCGGCCCTCACACCCCGGGTCATGGTACGGGAGGGGTGCCCGGCCCTCACCTCCTGGGTCATGTCACTGAAAGGGTGCCCGGCCCTCACACCACGGGTCATGTCACTGAAGGGGTGCCCGGCCCTCACACCACAGGCCATGGTGCTGGAGGGGGTGCCCGGCCCTCACACCCCGGGTCATGTCACTGAAAGGGTGCCCGGCCCTCACATACCGGGTCATGGAGATGAAGGGGTGCACGGCCATGACACCCCGGGTCATGGACCTAAAGGGGTGCCCCGCCCTCACACCCCGGGTCATGTCACTAAAGGGGTGCCCGGCCCTTACACCCCGGGTCATGTCACTGAAGGGGTGCCCGGCCCTCTCACCCCGGGTCATAGCACTAAAGGGGTGCCCGGCCCTCATACCCCGGGTCATGGTGCTGGAGGGGTTTCCCGGCCTTCACACCCCGGTTATGTCACTGAAAGGGTGCCCGGCCCTTACACCCCGGGTCATGGTGCTGGAGGGGTGCCCGACCTTCACACCCAGGGTCATGTCACTGAAAGGGTGCCCGGCCCTCACACCCCGGGTCATGTCATTAAAGCGGTGCCCGGCCCTCACACCCCGGGTCATGTCACTGAAGTGGTGCCCAGCCCTCACACCCCGGGTCATGGCACTGATGAGGTGCCCGGCCGGCCATGGCGCTGAAGGTTTGCCCGGCCCTCAAACCCCTGGTCATGTACCTAAATTGGTGCCCAGCCCTCACACCCCGGGTCATAGCCCTAAAGGGGTGCCCGGCCCTCATACCCCGGGTCATGTTGCTGGAGGGGTGCCCGGCCTTCACACCCCGGGTCATGTCACTGAAAGGGTGCCCGGCCTCACACCACGGGTCATGTCACTGAAGGGGTGCCCGCCCTCACACCACAGGCCATGGTGCTGAGGCCCGGCCCTCACACCCCCGGGTCATGTCACGAGCGTGCCTGGCCCTCACATACCGCGTCATGGAGATGAAGAGGGTGCACGGCCATGACACCCCCGGGTCAAGTGGGCCTGGGCTGGGGTGCCCTGCCCTCACACCCCGGGGCATGTCACTAAAGGGGTGCCCGGCCCTTACACCCCGGGTCATGTCACTGAAGGGGTGCACGGCCATGACACCCCGGGTCATGGACCTAAAGGGGTGCCCGGCCCTCACACCCTGGGTCATGGTGCTGATGGGGTGCCCGGACATCACACCCCGGGTCATGTCACTGAAGGGGTGCCCAGCCGTCACACCCTGGGTCATGTCACTGAAGGGGTGTCCGGCCCTCACACCCCGGGCCATGGTACTGGATTGGTGCCCGGCCCTCACACCCCGGGGTCATGGGACTGAAGGGGTGCTCGGCCCTCACACCCCGGGTCATGGTTCTGGAGTGGTGCCCGGCCCTCACACCCCGGGTCATGGCACTGAAGGGAAGCCTGGCCCTCACACCCCGGGTCATTGTGCTGAAGGGGTGCACGGCCCTTACACCCAGGGTCATGTGAAAGGGTGCCCGGCCATCACACCCCGGTTCATAACATTGTAGGGGTGCCCTGCACCCACACCCCGTTTCATGTCACTGAAGGGGTGCCCGGCCCTAAAACCCCGGTTCATGTCACTTATGGGGTGCCCGGCCCTCACACTCCGGGTCATGGTGCTGGAGGGGTGACAAGCCCTGACACCCTGGGTCATGTGAAGGGGTGCCCGAGCCTAACACCCTGGTTCAAAGCAATGTATGGGTGCCTGGCACTCACACCCCGTTTCATGGCACTTAAGGGTGCCCGGCCCTCACTCCCCGGGTCATGGCACTGATCAGGTGCCCGGCCCTCACACCCCTGGCCAGTGCACTGAAGCTTTGCCCGGCCCTCACACCCCTGGTCATGTCACTGAGAGGGTGCCCGGCCCTCACATACCGGGTCATGGAGATGAAGGGGTGCACAGTTCTCACACTCCGGGTCATGGCACTGAAGGGGTGCCCGGAACTCACTCCCCGGGTCATGGCACTAAAGGGGTGCCCGGCCCTCACACCCGAAGTCATGGTGCTGGAGGGATGCCAAGCTCTCACACTCCGGGTCATGGCACTGAAGGGGTGCCTGGCCTCACACCCCGGGTCATGGCACTGAAAGGGTGCCTGGCCCTCACACCCCGATTCATGACACTAAAGGGGTGCCCGGCCCTCACACCCCGGGTCATGTCACTGAAGGGGTGCCCGGCCGTCACACCCCGGGTCATGTCACTAAAAGGGTGTCCGGCCCTCACATACCGGGTCATGGAGATGAAGGGGTGCACAGTTCTCACACTCCGGATCATGGCACTGAAGGGGTGCCTGGCCCTCACACCCCGGGTCATGGTGCTGAAGCGGTGCCCAGCCCTCACACCCCGGGTCATGGTGCTGATGGGGTGCCCGGCCCTCACACCCCGGGTCATGTCACTGAAGGGGTACCCGGCCGTCACACCCCGGGTCATGTCACTGAAGGGGTGTCCGGCCCTCACATCCCGGGCTATGGTGCAGGATTGGTGCCCGGCCCTCACACCCTGGGACATGGTGCTGAAGGGGTGCCCGGCCCTCACACCCCGGTTCATGGCACTTAAGGGTGCCCGGCCCTCACCCTGGGTCATGGGCACGATCAGGTGCCCGGCCCTCACACCCCTGGCCAGTGCACAGCTTTGCCTGGCCCCTGCCACACCCCTGGTCATGTCACTGAGAGGTGCCCGGCCCCTGCATACCGGGTCATGGAGATGAAGGGTGTACAGTTCACACTCCAACAGTGGCACTGAAAGGGTGCCCGGCCCTCATACTCCGGGTCATGTCACTGAAGAGGTGCCCAGCCCTCACACCCCGGGTCATGGTGCTGATGGGGTGCCCGGCCCTCACACCCCGGGTCATGTCACTGAAGGGGTGCCCGGCCGTCACACCCTGGGTCATGTCACTGAAGGGGTGTCCGGACCTCACATCCCGGGCTATGGTGCAGGATTGGTGCCCGGCCCTCACACCCCGGGACATGGTGCTGAAGGGGTGCCCGGCCCTCACACCCCGGTTCATGGCACTGAAATGGTGCCCGGCCCTCACACCCCGGTTCGCAGCACTGTAGGGGTGCCCGGCCCTCACACCCCGTTTCATGGCACTGAAAGGGTGCTCGGCCCTCACACCCCGATTCGTGACACTGAAGGGGTGCCCGGCCCTCACACCCCGGGTCATGGCACTGAAGCGGTTCCCGGCCCTCACACCCCGGGTCATGGTGCTGATGGGGTGCCCGGCCCTCACACCCCGATTCTTGGCACTGAATTCGAACCCGGCCCTAACACCCTGGGTCATGGTGCTGAAGGGGTGCCCAGCCCTCACACCCCGGTTCGCAGCATTGTAGGGGTGCCCGGCCATTACACCCCGTTTCATGGCACTGAAAGGGTGCCTGGCCCTCACACCCCGATTCATGACACTAAAGGGGTGCCCGGCCCTCACACCCCGGGTCATGTCACTGAAGGGGTGCACAGCTCTCACACTCCGGGTCATGGCACCCCTAAGGGTGCACAAGCCCTCACCCAGGTATGTCACTGAAAGTGCCCAGCCTCACCTCAGGTCATGTCACTGAAGGTGCACAACTCTCACACTTCGGGTCATGGCACTGAAGAAGTGCCAGCCCTCACACCCCGGGTCGCTATCACTGAAGGGGTGCCCGGAACTCACTCCCCGGGTCATGGCACTAAAGGGGTGCCCGGCCCTCACACCCGAAGTCATGGTGCTGGAGGGATGCCAAGCTCTCACACTCCGGGTCATGGTACTGAAGGGGTGCCTGGCCTCACACCCCGGGTCATGGCACTGAAAGGGTGCCTGGCCCTCACACCCCGATTCATGACACTAAAGGGGTGCCCGGCCCTCGCACCCCGGGTCATGTCACTGAAGGGGTGCCCGGCCGTCACACCCCGGGTCATGTCACTAAAAGGGTGTCCGGCCCTCACATACCGGGTCATGGAGATGAAGGGGTGCACAGTTCTCACACTCCGGATAATGGCACTGAAGGGGTGCCTGGCCCTCACACCCCGGGTCATGGTGCTGAAGCGGTGCCCAGCCCTCACACCCCGGGTCATGGACCTAAAGGGGTGCCCGGCCCTCACACCCCGGGTCATGGGGTTGAAGCGGTTCCGGCCCTCACACCCCGGGTCATGGTGCTGATGGGGTGCCCGGCCCTCACACCCTGATTCTTGGCACTGAAATTGAGCCCGGCCCTAACACCCTGGGTCATGGTGCTGAAGGGGTGCCCAGCCCTCACACCCCGATTCATTTCACTGAAGGGGTGCCCGACCCTCACACCCCAGGTCATGTGAAGGGGTACCCAGCCCTCACACCCCGGTTCGCAGCACTGTAGGGGTGCCCGGCCCTCACACCCCGTTTCATGGCACTGAAAGGGTGCCCGGCCCTCAAACCCCGGGTCATGGCACTGAAGGGGTGCCTGGCCCTCACTACCCGGGTCATGGTGCTGGAGGGGTGCCCGGCCTTCACACCCCGGGTCATGTCACTAAAGGGGTGCCCGGCCGTCACACCCCGGGTCATGTCACTGAAGGGGTGCACGGCCATGACACCCCTGGTCTTGGTGCTGATGAGGTGCCCGGCCCTCACACCCCTGGCCATGGCACTGAGAAAGTGCCAGCCCTCACCCAGGTCTGGCGCTGATGAGGTGCCCGGCCTCACACACCCCTAGCCATGGCACTGGCGGCTTGCCAGCCTTCACACCCTGGTCATGGCACTGAAGGGGTGCCTGGCCCTCACACACCGGGTCATGGTGCTGTAGGGGTGCCCGGCCCTCACACCCCGGGCCATGGTGCTGGAGAGGTGTCAGGCCCTGACACATACTGGTCATGACACTGAAGGGGTGCCCGGCCCTCACACCCAGGGCCATGGTGCTGGAGGGGTGCCGGACATCTCACCCCGATTCATGGCACTGGACGGGTGCCCGGTCCTCACACCCTTGGTCATGTCACTGAAGGGGTGCCCAGCCCTCACACCCCAGGTCATGTCACTAAAGCGGTGCCCGGCCCTCACACCCCGGGTCATGTCACTGAAGTGGTGCCCAGCCGTCACACCCAGGGTCATGGCACTGATGAGGTGCCCGGCCCTCACACGCCGGCCATGGCACTGAAGGTTTGCCCGGCCCTCAAAGCCCTGGTCATGTACCTAAAGTGGTCTCCGGCCCTCACGTCAGGTCCACTTAGCACTAAAGGGGTGCCCAGCCCTCATACACAGTCCTGGTGCTGGAGGGTGCCAGCCCTCACCTCCCGGGTCATGTGTCCACTGAAAAGGGTGCTGGCCTCACACACGGGTCATAGCAGAAGGGGTGCCCGGCCCTCCACCAGGTCGCCCAGCACTGAAGGGGTGCCTAGCCCTCACACCCCGGGTCATGGTGCTGGAGGCGTGCCCGGCCTTCACACCCCAGGTCATGTCACTAAAGGGGTGCCCGGCCCTCACACCCCGGGTCATGGCACTGAAGCTTTGCCCGGCCCTCACACCCCTGGTCATGTCACTGAAAGGGTGCCCGGCCCTCACACCCCGGGCCATGGTGCTGGAGGGGTGCCCGGACATCACACCCCGATTCATGGCACTGAACGGGTGCCCGGTCCTCACACCCTTGGTCATGTCACTGAAGGGGTGCCCAGCCGTCACACCCCGGGTCATGTCACTAAAGCGGTGCCTGGCCCTCACACCCCGGGTCATGTCACTGAAGTGGTGCCCAGCCCTCACACCCCGGACCATGGCACTGATGAGGTGCCCGGCCCTCACACCCCTTGCCATGGCACTGAAGGTTTGCCCGGTCCTCAAACCCCTTGTCATGTACCTAAAGTGGTGTCCGGCCCTCACACCCACGGTCATAGCACGAAAGGGGTGCCCGGCCCTCATATCCCGGGTCATGG
>NW_024718970.1:0-8460 GCF_018991925.1 Homarus americanus | reverse complement strand
CCAGGAAGAGAAACAAGCGGAGGGCTAAGAAAGAGGACTACCAGTGCTAGACTGGGGGGACACTGGGACTGAGGGGACACTGTGGGGACAGCCAATGTTAGTGTGCCAACTGTGCTAGTGTGCTGCTGATAAATTGAAGCATACATGCCAATAATAAAGAATGTCTACCATTATTCTTGTTTTTTTTATGTCGAACCGAAAAGTATCCACAAACCTTCTAATGCACTGATGTTAAAGATTCAAACATATTCGGAACCAGCGTGGCCGATAGACAAATAATCCAACCCAAGCAATTAGATTTTGAAAACTTTTGCAAAACTGTCATTCCCTACTGTGTACAGTGTAGAGCGACACACTACCTGGCTGTGTCAACATCAGCAGCTCCGCTCTCGTGCGTGCAAGAATGTCACCTGCCGCTGGTCATTACATCCGGTAAGGTGTTGTGTTTGGTACACATGTCACAGCGGTTGGCTTTAGTATTGAATATTTCCTGTTTACAACTATCATTATGGTGAATATATATCATAATTCTTTTTGTGATTTGTAACGATAAAAATGCACACATATACATCCACGTACAAAGAAACCTGTGCATGTATAAACGCGTGCGCGCACGCACGCACACGCACGCACGCACGCACGCGCACGCACGCACGCACGCACGCACACACACACTCACACACACACACACACACACACACACACACACACACACACACACACACACACACACACACTTTTCTACGGTTCTCGTAACACACAGCTCATTATGTATTTCTTTCAAAATTATAAAGATTATCTGATTCGTGTTTGTTTATTGCTGTACTTGTTTTTTTTAATATTGCGCCTGTACATAGAATTAATAAATGTTATGCTAAAATCTTTCAATCGTTTATAATCTTATTTACACTCTCACATAAAGGGAAGCCGCATCAACGTAAGGTTTAGTTCATAAAATATATCATTCAGGAGATCAGTTTGTCCTTTCAGCGAGATAAGTTCTCAATCTTCGTGTAGGTTTTATGGCTTTACGGTGATGGTCCTATGAAGAAATTAACTCCTCAGTTTTACCGCGAAACATTAAAGGTGTGAGGAGTTGTGTCCGGCTCTCTCTCCATCCAATGAGTCTAAGAAACTCTGCTGGTGTGTTGTTGTTCCATAAAACTTATACCTCTAACATTACCGGATTTTATGAAGGGATTATAAGTGTTACCAGATGCGGCTTGTCAATAATATTTCAGTAATTTTTGTTCTCACTAACTCATTACATGGAACTGCTTTTGAGCGACCGCCCACGGTATTTAGTTACAGCCCTTTGTCTGTATCAGTTATATACAACACGGTGTATTTGTCATTTAGTTATAGCACTTATGTCTTATTTGGTTACAGTACTCTGGCTATTTCATTTGTATACGGCACAATATCTGAATCATGTAGTTGCAACACCATGTATGTCATTAAACTAAATATCTCTCTCCCGCTGTATCACTGGTTGTAAGCACTAAGCAGCAGTTGTGAGTTAAATGAGGACTATAACTTCCACAACAATAGTTCCACTTAGAAACTTTACGTGTTCAACTTTTCAGTGCACAGAGACGCGATAAAAAAATATATATTCCAAATGCATAGTAATTATTTTCTTATATACTTAAAAACATTAAATATTTCAAAAGTCTACTATGTATATATATTTGTACTCGTTTTACAAATACATTTATTAACTTAATTCTATTGAAACTGACTAATCTCAATTGTAGGGTAAATTTTGACTATTTTAAAGAAGGAAGCAACTGCAGCAATTTGTTACCCTCAATGTTTGGAAGCAAGTCTGAATAGGAAAGCAACTCATCATTAGTCAAAAAACACACTAAAGGCGCCGCCACAACAACGAATGACAATGTATCGTGCCTTCTGGACATCCACCCTACGCCAGTACCTCCAATGATGGTGACTGATTGATAACGAAACCCACTTTCTTGTTTATTTAAATGCATGAAAAACAAAATAAGCTTCTAATTGTTCTTTATTTGCTGAACCACTTAAGCTTGAAGAGAAAATGTGCTTTATAGACCAGAGCCAACAAGAGTGTTTTGAACGTAACTACAGTGCTTTGAACGTTACTGAGTGTTTAGAAAGCAAATACGATGCTTTGAATGTAACTGCAATGTTTTGATCGTAACTACAGTATTTTGAATGAAACTACAGTGCTTTGAAGGTAACTAAAGTACTTTGGAGGTAACTACAGTATTTTGAACGAATATACAGTGTTTTGAACGTAACTACAGTGTTTTGAACGAATATACAGTGTTTTGAACGAATATACAGTGTTTTGAACGAAAATACAGTGTTTTGAACGAATATACAGTGTTTTGAGCGTAATTACAGTGTTTTGAACGAATATACAGTGTTTTGAGCGTAACTATAGTGTTTTGAACGAATATACAGTGTTTTGAACGTAACTACAGTGTTTTGAACGAATATACAGTGTTTTGAACGAATATACAGTGTTTTGAACGAATATACAGTGTTTTGAACGAATATACAGTGTTTTGAGCGTAATTACAGTGTTTTGAACGAATATACAGTGTTTTGAGCGTAACTATAGTGTTTTGAACGAATATACAGTGTTTTGAACGTAACTACAGTGTTTTGAACGAATATACAGTGTTTTGAGCGTAACTACAGTGTTTTGAACGAATATACAGTGTTTTGAACGTAACTACAGTATTTTGAACGAATATACAGTGTTTGAACGTAACTGCAGAGGTTTGAACGAATATACAGTGTTTTGGACGTAACTACAGTGTTTTGAACGAATATATAGTGTTTTGAACGTAACTACAGTATTTTGAACGAATATATAGTGTTCTGAAAGTAACTACAGTGTTTTGAACGAAAATAGTGCTTTGAACGTAACTACAGTATTTTGAACGAATATACAGTGTTTTGAACGTAACTACAGTGTTTTGAACGAAAATACAGTGCTCTGAACGTAACTACAGTGTATTGAATGTAACTACAGGTCTTTGTACGTAAGTGCAGTGTTTTGTGTGTGACTCTAATGTCTTGGGTTAACCTATAGCGCCTTGAATATGTGGTAGTTACCTACTGTTCAAAACACGGAGATTTTTCTTGTTATAAGCCGACTCACTACGGCAGTGATGCGAGAGTAAGTCACTGGCACGGGCGTGAGTGCTGAGTGATAGCGTGAAAATGTTCTGTCAGTCGAGTCAGGAAAGCTGTCCAGACAGATGTTAAAGGCAGTCAAAAAACATGCAGCTCGCTCTACCTCAGGATTATAATTTATGTATCGATTGGCTACCAACAAATGGCGGATGAAATTTAATGTGGGCAAATGCAAAGTACTAAGTCTAGGAAATGTAAACAGAGAAACCATATGAACAACGATATTATAGAGAAATCCAACTGTGAGAAAGATTTAGGAGTAATGATAAGTAGGAATCTTAAACCAAGACAACAATGCGTATTTCCTCGAAACAAGGTTAACAAAGTATTTGGGTTCATACAAAGGCGTGTAAGTTACAAGACTAGCGAGGTTATCCTAAAACTATATCTTGTGCTTGTGAGACCTCACTTGGATTACGCGGTTCAGTTCTGGTCACCGTACTACAGAATGGATATAGAATCCCTAGACAGCATTCAGAGGATGACAAGACTAATCCCGGGCATTAGGAACCTTGAGTACAGAGACAGGTTAAAGCATCTTAATGTGCACTCCTCGAGAGACGTAGAGTGAGGGGTGATATGATCGAGGAGTATAAATGGAAGTCAGGGCTGAATAAAGGAGCGATCTCGTAGCAATGGTTTGAGATTGGACAAATTTAGATTTAGGTTTGGAAATAGAAAAGTGGATGAGTGGGACAAGTTACCGAACTTCATCATTAACTCGAACACGCTGGGTAGCTTCAAATATAGGTTGAACGGATATATGAGCGATAGGGGTTGGGTATAAACAGGGCTGCCTAGTACGGGTCAATAAGCCCGCTGCACTTTTGTTCATTCTTATGTTCTTATTACTATTCCTTTTAATTCTATTTCTGGATTATTTTTATACTATTATGTTAAGGTTTGAATGGGTTTTCCTGGGATATGTACAGTATATAGCAGATATGTAAGTACTGTGGTTCTCGCCAATGTGTAACACTGAATTATGCTTGTATGCAATACTTCGTGCTCCTCTGTAAAGATCAACGCAGAGTTATATTTTAGAATATCCAGAAAGTTTAAGCCTTAGTTGGCCGGACATTAGCAGTTTACTGTGGAAATTACTGAGTAAACACAGAAGGTTGACGGCAAGAGAAAGACCTCACCCAGCACAGTGACCTTTGCTTGACCTACTGGCATAAAGTGTACATGAAACACCTGACCAGGACACTGAACTGCCACACACTTCTCCATCCAGATAGTGAATGAGTGTTGGTTGTGTGTTATTGGTGGGTGTGTATCACTGGACCAATAGCCTGCTGGACCATCAGTTGTCCACACACAAGTCCTCACACACAGGCGTATAGACGCGCACATACCACCCGCGGGCGCACACACACTCTCTCTCTCTCTCTCTTTCCATGTTTTACTGATAATATAAATATGTATTTTAATCGGAATGGAAATAAACCACAGAAAAATATTAAATCATTTTGCCCAATGAAATTCTGAATCTATTATTGAATAAATAATGGTTACGAGTACACGTTCATAGCCTATGTAAACTGTAATCCCATTTACTGTTTATCAAAACTTTTCAAATTAAAAAGAGAAATATACAAAAACTACTCACATTTTTAGTACTTATTATATGTATGTCATATATGTTAAACGAATGAGTTTTAGGTCCACCAATATCACGTTACAATGTTTGACTCGAGGCACACACAGCTTGACGCATCCTTGACCACCGAAGAGTCAAGACGTACCTGGCGCTCCTCTCGGAGCAGCCAGGTCAACTGTTAAGTTGGCCCATACCAACTCCCTCCCCTGAACCCTCCTCCCCACCGGAATATCAACAAGTTCTCGCCAGAAGTTACAATATCATTTAGGAAAGGAATGGAACCAGTGTTAAACAGAGGTGAACAGTGGTTAAGTCAGCGAGAACAACTCAACAGTAACAGTCGTACGCAAGTTAACCTTCACACAGTGAGGTCCCAGGTACCCAGTGATAACGGCCCGTGAGACCCAACAACAACCAGCGATGTGTTAATCCGTCTACGATAGGAAGGCCTGGGACCACACCTCACTCATATAACACCATCTGTGAGGGAATTACTACACCACGTCAGGTCCCTCATAACACCATCAGTGAGGGAGTTACTACACCACGTGAGGCCCCTCATAACACCATCTGTGAGGGAATTACTACACCACGTGAGGCCCCTCATAACACCATCTGTGAGGGAATTAATACACCACGTGAGGCCCCTCACATCACCATCTGTGAGGGAATTACTACACCACGTGAGGTCCCTCATAACACCATCTGTGAGGGAATTTCTACACCACGTGGTCCCTCATAACACCATCTGTGAGGGAATTACTACACGAAGTCAGGTCCCTCATAACACCATCTGTGAGTGAACTACTACACCACGTGACGTCCCTCCTAACACCATCTGGGAGGGAGTTACTACACTACGTGCTTGCTGTTCAACACCTACAATAATCTGTATGTTCACTGTATGTTCCTTTACCTTTCTCTAATGAAGGCTTTTGTTAAACCACCAATGTATGTAATAAGTCATTTATGTCCAATGTGTATTTTCAGCCTTCGGGCTGCAGAACTTTTTCAATAAACCGTCAATTATTATTATTATTATTATTATGTTTTCCTTTTCGCGTAAGACCGTGTTGGAGGTGGTGATATAACGGCTCGATGCCCCTTGAAGCGATTTACAGATTATTTTAAACTTGGCAACAGGAAAGGGGGAGGGGGGGGGGCACTGGTATTGTTCGCCTCTGCTCAATTAGATAATAGTGATGATCCGATTAAATTTAGCGGTTTACTGATGAATTTTATATCATATAATATGCTAAACTGTTGTCAATGTATGAATATTTATACAATCTTTATTATAATATTCTGAAGGTTCATAATGACATCTGGGGACATTTGTGTCTGGCTTTGTTTTGACGGCGGTAAAATTATCCTTAGTTCAGCAATACTAATATAATCTTACTCGCTTGGTATTATTGAATTTATGCCTTTCTTATGGACGTAAATATCTGCCATGGTCAATATTATGAGAGCAATAAACATCTCCAACGACGTATACTGACAAGATCAACCAGAGTGATAGCTTCCACCACCAATACTCGGTCACCCCTCCCGAATGTCAACCATAATAAGAATTGGCTTATTATAAAAATCGGTCGTTGTTATTTCTTATAGCAAGCGTCTATCCTCCTATTCCACCCTCCTACTGCTCTACATCCACCTCCTGTTCTACATCCACCTCCTGCTCCACCCACCTCCTGCTCCACCCTCCTCCTGCTCTACATCCACCTCCTGCTCTACATCCACCTCCTGCTCTCCACCCACCTCCTGCTCCACCCTCCTCCTGCTCTACATCCACCTCCTGCTCTACATCCACCTCCTGCTCCACCCACCTCCTGCTCCACCCTCCGCCTGCTCCACCCTCCTCTTCATCCCTCAGCTTAGAACACAATCACAGTTAGTCAGGAACTCTTCGGGAAGCTGTTGTGTCTTGTAAGGATTAAAGATAAAGTTGGTGAGAATTTTTTATTCCTATAATTTTTGAAGACTATATAATATTCTGAAGAGTATAAAAAAGTAAACATTGTATTTCATAAACTATAAAATCATAACATTTACTTATAATTACTCCGAGAAAATAGTAGTTAGAAAAGGCGTATGTATTTACTTTATTTGAGAGAGATAGGCGTAGCGTCACTTAGCAAATCTATTCGACTACAGATCACTTGATGGCGACACGGAATGGAATTACTGCAATGTTTTGTTGCATTCCTACAAGACGTTTCCAGTTTCTTGGTAAATAATGATTCCTTGTTTAATTAATTCGCTGTAAGATAGTGCACACAACAGTACTGTTAATAATATTGTATTTGTAAAGAAAACAGAAATCTCACGGCTGTTACTGATGAGTAACGTCACTGTTTACCGAGACTTTAGAGTGAAGGGGACGGAGTAGACTCAGGGTTTCTAGGCACAGTTTCCAGCGATTTATATTTCTTTGCTCTCTAACATGTGGTCTCCCTGAAGCCTGGTGTTGCCTGATTATGAACATAGTATCTCGGTTAAAGTTCATAATTGCAAAATGTTAGTCAGTGAATCACAACTGTCTCTGGGCACCGGGTCTGACCGACAGCTTCTCATAACAACAGTCGACCTTCAGCCTCATCATCAGCAGTATTTTGACACAATCACACTGTATATCTTGACCAACACTGATGGTGTTTATGGCGCCTCATATATTGAGAAACCTTATACCAGTGTGAACTTATAAACTGTGTTATATAGTCTCATATCTTTGACTTGTGGACGATGAACTAAAACAGAGTTATAACGTCTGGCAAGACATTAAGGCGCCACAAACACTCGAGCGCGTTTAAGGCACATTATAATGATTATTATACAGTACTGTGTGTTGGGACGTTGCCAGGGGGTCCTTCCATATAACTATTACTGTTACAGTTATGTATAAATTGTTGGTGTATCAGACGGGGGGGGGTGGGGGGGCGCTAGAGTTTAAAAAAAAACGTACTTACCTAGAAATGGTCACTGGGAGTAGAAAGTAACATGACTATTTGTGAGATAGTTGCAAAAAAGTTGAAAATTTTTAAGATAAATACCCCCATGTCAAGACCTGGAACCATTGTTGTGGTCCTTCTTCCTCCACAGACTCTTCCAAATACTCAAGAATCAATCAATCCTCTGCCTTCTCTTTCATGGTTGGGTCTATATCACACACAGACCCTTTAGATTCATTCGTATCGGTTTCATGTTCTGGTTGGTACGGAGACAGATTCAAACATCTGAAGCAGGCAGTGCAGCAATAGCTGGCTGGGAGAGTTAACGAACTTTTGGGTGAGACTGCACCCGAACTAGCGTTACGTTGTTGGGGTGTGGAGGCCCGAGAGAACTGCGTCCTAACCTGGGACGTGGGTAGTCTCGAAACACACAGGTCCCTTCTACACAGGACCCGCAAGCCGTGGCTGAACAGGAAAATATAACTGCACGTGTAACCCAGAGGAACCTCAAAAACAGATCGTTTCAACAGATAATGTGACCATAACCTCAAACGGACTTCAAGCTGGAACATTGGCACTACCGAGACAGAGAAGAAATCTTTGAAATTATGAGTGAGAAAAATAGACATTATGGGATCAGCCAAGACAAACTGGGGGGGGGTGGGGGTGCTGACCTGATCGATCATATTGTTATATGCCTCACTGTGTAATAGACTG